>NC_090906.1:13256816-13321893 GCF_040956055.1 Brachionichthys hirsutus | reverse complement strand
CCTGGATATTTAAATATTTCATGAGCCCCTCATCTCCAGCCCCTTTTATCAGATTTGCTGTCTGGCTCGTGGCTGCCTTTCATTAATAGCCCAGCGCGGGGAGTTAGTCTCCATCTAATGCCCCCCCCCCCCCCCAGCAAGGGAGATCTGAGGCACCCGAGCCCGTTTGGCGCTCGCCGTATCTGGAAGACGATCTTGTTAAAACGCTCGTAACAATTACAGCAATTACAGATAAGCCTCAGCGTGTCAGAGCAACAACACCATGTTTACAATGATTAGCACGCTCGTTAGCAGCGGGGACGCTAATCGGCGCCGCTGCTTCAGAAGATCAAAGGGCTCTTTATCTGTCACCGCCGATACGAGGCTGACGGCAGACCTGAGCGTGGCTGTCACGCTTGGCGCCAGATCTTGCCGATGGCGTCTAAACCCGGTCTGACAGGTAAGACGTCCCAGAAACACGAGAACGATGACATCACAGCCGGGTCTCAAACATAGCTCAGCTCCTCCAGACGCCGGATCAGCGGCTGTGAATGATGCGTCTGTAGGTTTCCACCGGGGCGGCGGCGGCACCGGCGTGGAAACGTGCTGCGGAGGCTGCCGACGGCGACATAAGGCTGCGCTTGTCTTCTGGTGATAGAGACGCCTTTGAGAGCGGCCAGCGTCTCCCCGCGGGACGCATTCCACGCTTTCCTCCACCGCCGCCGCCAGGCCCCGGGCGCTAAATGTGCGCATTGTGAGGCCCCGCGTGGCGTCCCGACGGCGGCGCGTTCACCACGGGGCCGTTCGCGTGGACCCAGGCTCCCTGGGCGGAGACACAGCCGCTCTCTCTGTCCCGGAGGACGGGCGTGTTGTTTGTGTTTATTTAATTGTGTTAATACACCTGAGAGGTCGTTTGTGTTGCTAAGGCAACGCCGGGCGAGGCGGACAGCGTGTGCCAGTGTGCACGGCAGAGGTCGTGTTTGCCGGGCGGGGTCAGCAGGGGTCCGTCGGTATTTGGGGGCCACCCGGGACGCAGCCGGGCGCTAAAGCCAATCGTCAGTGGCCGCCTCATCGGGGCTTAGCGTGTAGCGTGTAGCGTGTTTACCAACACACGCTACACGCTACAATAAGACGATCCGTCTCACGCTCTCTCTCGCCGGCGAACACTCTCAGCCCGTAAGAGGATTAGCACCGACGAGCAGGGACAGGAAGCGCGTCTTACCCGCCCGCAGCCTGACCCCGCCCCCCCGCGCTCACACATACGCTACCGTGAGCGCCGGCGGCGCTACGTCCAACATCAGCGGCATACGACGACACGTACGCGGCTACACGGCTGGGACGCTAACAGCTAGCTTCTTCTCCTGTCTGTCCTCGTCTCCGTCTTTCTCCCGCTCATCCCAACCGGTCCGTCCAGCGTGAGGCTTGGGTTCTGTTCAAGGGTTCTGCCTGTTAAAGGGAAGCTTTCCCTTGCCTCCGTCTCCGGGTTCTGTCTTTCTGTCTTGACATAACTTTCAGTTTTGATCTGGCGTTTTAGAAATAAAAATTAATTGAATCAAATTTGCGCTGAAAAAAAAGACAAAACAAAAAACGGCCACAGTTTCGATTCCCATCTTTCCGCGGCGTTGAGAGACCAGACGAGGTGACGGCGTTACGGACGACGTGTTTAATTAACAGCCCCAAAGATATTTGGGGCTGTTTCATCAGCGTTATTGAACCAATCCGACGCGACGCGGCATCCGACGCGGACGCAGCTGCAGCCGGTTTTATCCGACGGGCTAACGCTAGCATGCAGCTTCGTTTACCGACTTCAGACTCTTTCTTTGGGGATGTACCGGCGCCGCTGACCGGGGAGCCGCCATCCAGACGGCGTAGACACAATAACACTTGACCGGGTGTGAATTCACACACACACACACACACACACACACACACACACACACTTCAGAACGTGTGCACGACGCCAGCCGCCGGGGCCTCTCATGACGGCACTAAGAAAACACACAATGGACATGCAGGACGAGACGCAGCAATGAGGGGTCTCGAGAGTACGCCCCCCCCCCCCCCCCCCGCGGTGACAGATGTGTGGAAACAGCATACTGGTTTTACTACACCAGATCCGAAGAAGCGATGAAGGAGAACGGCGAGAACGCCGGATGAACCGCGGCCCCACTTAAACATAATGATGGATGCTAACGATGCCCGTAATTACAGTTTCCAAAATGGCGATAATTACGCAGCTTTTATGGCTCCTTATCCGCGGCCGATCTGGATAATCATCGGAGGAGCCGTAAACAGCGATTGTCAGCGTTTGACCTCCTAAAGCACCGGCGTAGCAAATGAAGCGCTCCTGGAGGAGACGAGCATCAGCGGGAATGATGGAGCGCCGCAGAAACGGAAACGAGCTGGAAGACAGAAACACCTGAGCCAGGTGTGCAGCGTTCACCCAGTCGGGTCGTGTTCTAGTCGTGCCAGCTATGGAACATAACGGACGCCCAATCGATACAAAGAGTCTGTTTCTCTGCACGTGTCGGCATCTGATCTAATCATCAGATTCACCAATCCAGCTCGGGTCACATGACCAGTGACGCCTCGGAGGAACGTTTGCCGACAGAGGTTGGGGCTGTGGGGGGGGATGGGGGGATCGTCTCAAGTCGCCGGGGCTTGAAATAATGACGACTGTGAGCAGAAATGATTTGATTAGTGTTTTCACTAATGGGTCTCGAACCTAACCTGGATGTGTACCAAACGGCCGGGGGGGGGGGGGGGGGGGGGGCAGAGCTCTTAATTGCTGGAACTGCACCTAGAGACCTGATGATTTGTGACATCTTATCCGGCGCGGCGCACTTACGCTAATAACTGTTAATTAACAGCAGCAAGGAGGTTGCAGAGAGGCGGGGGGGGGGCGTTCATACGAGGCCTTGTGCATCCTCTAGATTAAAGGAAAACATCTCCGGGGATGGACGTGAGATGGAGCGGCGGCCAGGGGACTCGTCGAAACGATAACGGGCACGACGGCGTCGTCGTCTTCAGATCGATCCGCCTGCGTAAATCCGTTCGGCCTAATTGGACCGCGAAGACGGGAAACAAAGGGCGAAGCTCGGTTCCGAGGCCAGCTTCGAGTTTCAAAGCAGAGGCCTGTCCTCCACGACTGTCCTCGTCAGAGGCCTGTCCTCCGGTGTGACTGTGCATGTAGAGAGACGTCCTCTAGAAGAGTTCGTACCACAAAACAACCTACAAATATTAGATTGAAAGACGTGGACGAGGACGAGGACGAGGACGCGTCGAGCTGTTCAGCTGAAGGCCGCTCTGTTTTCTCTCTTATCTAAACAGCTGTCATGTTTCATGAACGCGGCGACGGCCCTCGCAGAGGCGCGTCGGTGCCGCCTCGTCAAACAAACGCTCCGCTGTTTGCAGCGTTTCCTTCCCTCCTCCGGCGCCGACCGCTCCGGTGACAGCGACACAAAGAGACATGAGGAGGACGGCCCTGGAGGAGACAAACAAAGAACGCCGCTGCATGTCACTCCGGCTCGCGCTGATGCACCGGAGTCGAAAGGGATGGCTGGGAGACGCACACGCACACACACACACACACACACACACACACGCGTGTGCACAACTGCACGACACACACAAAGGCACGTCTCCGGTAATAGCTCTTCATTTGTTGGGGACATGTCTCGGCCAAGCCATGGCCTTCAGAGGCCCGGCGTTAAATACCCACCCAGGGCGCACACGGCTACGCATCCTGACGGGCACATTCGCTCCTTACAGTCTACTAAGCTCCGGGGGACAGCGTTGTCTCCAGCGTATAAATAAGTCGTCATGCGTCTCAAAAAGTTCATAAAATTCAATGAAAATCAGGAACCGCCTGAAGCTAGCTGCTGAGCTAGCCCGGAGCTAGCTGCTGAGCTAGCAAGAGCCCCAAGCTGGCTGCTGAGCTAGCAAGATCCCGGGGCTAACTGCTGAGCTACAAGATCCCGGAGCTAGCTGCTGAGCTAGCAAGAGCCCCAAGCTGGCTGCTGAGCTAGCAAGATCCGGGGCTAACTGCTGAGCTACAAGAGCCCCGAGCTAGCTGCTGAGCTAGCAAAAGCCCCGAGCTAGCTGCTGAGCTAGCAAGATCCCCGAGCGACGGAAAAGTCCTCTCAAGACACTTTGGAATCAGGAGTGGACAAACGGATTTGTTGTATCTTCAAAAGCTCTCGATCTATAGATCCAGAAGAATCCACTGTGACCCTAATCCTAAACCAATAATGCCGTTAACGTGAATCCAACAGCTAAAGGCTTGTTTTCATGGTTACGGAACCTAAAAATAGAGATAAAATAAACGTTGGACACTGCAGGGGGACTGAGGTGCTTGGCGGAGGTCTGCGCTCTCTAGTCGGTTAAATAGACACGCTCCGTGTTTGGTTTCTTCGATGGCACATCAAGGCGAGACCCCGGAGCGCCGTTCCAGCTACGCCGGTGGGCAGCCAAGCCGCCTCCCTTCGGAAGTAGCGAGCACTGTCAGCGTTTCAGCCGTTTCAACCCCATGTGATGAACGGAAACGCGTCTATATCCGGCGCTCGGGGTCATTTAGGGCGTAAACTGAGGAGACGAAAAAAGAAAAGCCTTTTCTAAAAAGAACGCCGAACATGACAGGAAGTCTACGCTCCTTGAAACGGGAATCGTTTCAGGCCTTCCTGCTGGAGTCTGATTCGCTTCTTTCATTCCGGAGATCCGGCTGACATCTTGACAGATGAGCGGCGCCGGTTCGTGGACTATCCGCCGATGGAGGAGCTCGGAAAGATGGGAAAGATTATCCCTTCAAAAGTCCATCTGAAGAACGTTTAATGAAGACGGGCTGCGCCTGTCCGCCGCCGTGGGCGGTCCACCTGAAAGGCGTCCGTCAACGAAGCCCGGTGTCTATAAATATTTCATTTGACACTCACGAGGACGCAACCGTCTCTCCAGAGTGAAGGACAACCGAGACAAAAGAGCCGCACGAACGCACACGGGGGGGCGGAGCCAAACGATCGCACACAGAGGGCGGAGCTAACGAACGCACACGGGGGGCGGATTCTATTCGAGCCTGGAGGCGCACCCCCCCCCCCCCCCCTCATGTCCAAACAGATTAAGTCAGAAGCGTTGTGGCCACGCTAATTTATTCCTGAGTGGTCCTTAGGGAGTGTCTAGTCATAAAGACCCTGTCAGCTCCTCCCCTCAGAGGCGGAGCCTCCCTGGAGAGTTGAGCCTGCAGCCGTCTGCGAGCCCGAACCCGCTGACAACCTGACGGGTGACATAATCCACGTTAAAATGGGGTTGAGGCAGCAGGGGGCGGGACCGATGTCCGTCACCGCCCCCCCTGTGTCCTCCCACCGATGCTGGTGTAATGAACCTAATCCTGGGAGGGAGCCCGTTCCTCATTACAGCAGCCCGGGGGGGGGGCTACCGGAGGCGGGCTGCGCCGAGAGAACGACAAACTTTATCTCCGTCATTAAAACCGGTTTAGAGAGCAAGGACGGAAGAAATGTTCCGGAATAGTCGAAGACAATGAACTGAAGCAGACAGGAGCGCGGCGTTCAGATGTTTATTTGTCGTATTTTAGGTTGAAAGTAGGAAATGTGTGGAGGAGCGATCACTGCTTTCACGGAGAGGTCAAAGGTCAGCGGCGCTGAAAGCGTGGCGGCTTTTACTACTAAACGCACCTCCTCTCTGACCAGGGGCCCCCCGTGGATGGACCTCCTCGTGTCTCGCCACCGTGGAAAACACCCCCTGATCCCGTTGCTAGAAGCCATCTGGACCCCCCCCCCCCCCCCCCCCCCCGACCTGAAGGAGACTGAATCCTAGTCAAAGATTAAGAAGTGTGTGTGTGTGAGTAGGTGAGGTTCCCATCTACAACCGAGAAGCGACGCCCGGCCGGCGACAGACTGCTATGAAAACCTTGCGTGAGCAAAGGTCGTTTAAATTCCTCCTCTCGTCCGTCCTTCTCGCCCGCCCGCCCTCCTTTAATCACCGCGGCAACGGGCCCGTTAATGACAGAGAAGGGCGTTTGCATCAATCAGTCCTAAATCACTTTTTATGATAATGCGGTAGAGCGGGAGGACAGGCTGCCCCGATGACTCTCCCCGCCCTGGTAACCATGGAGACTTCTTAAAGAGACACAGCAGCGGTTGCAGACCACCGATAATGTCAAAACGTAATCCTGCTGCGCTTAGTTGCATGTTTTCGCTTTGAGCTGCCGGATTAGCCTAAACACTCGCTAAGCTAATCAAACGAGGCTGTTAAGATCAGAGATCACCATCACTGTGAGGACCATCGGCCGCCGCCACCAGGACCGGTTGGACTCCGCATGGAGATATCTATCTTGGTGCTGCTTTGATCTGACTCTGTGGTTGTAAACGAGCAAGTTCACTTTCAACCAAACACCGGGTCCGGTCAGAACGGGGTCCAGAACAAACACCGGGTCCGGTTAGAATGGGATCCAGAACAACACCGGGTCCAGTCAGAACGGGGTCCAGAACAAACACTGGGTCCGGTCAGAACGGGGTCCAGAACAACACCGGGTCCAGTCAGAACGGGGTCCAGAACAACACCGGGTCCGGTCAGAACGGGGTCCAGAACAAACACCGGGTCCGGTTAGAACAGGATCCAGAACGGGATCTAGAACAAAAACGGTCCAGTCAGAATGGGGTCCAGAACAAACACCAGGTCCGGTTAGAACGGGATCCAGAACAAACACCGGGTCCGGTCAGAACGGGATCCAGAACAAACACCGGGTCCGGTCAGAACGGGGTCCAGAACAAACACCGGGTCCGGTCAGAACGGGATCCAGAACAAACACTGGGTCCGGTCAGAACGGGGTCCAGAACAACACCGGGTCCAGTCAGAACGGGCTCCAGAACAACACCGGGTCCGGTCAGAACGGGGTCCAGAACAAACACCAGGTCCGGTTAGAACGGGATCCAGAACAAACACCGGGTCCGGTCAGAACGGGATCCAGAACAAACACTGGGTCCGGTCAGAACGGGGGTCCAGAACAAACACCGGGTCCGGTCAGAACGGGATCCAGAACAAACACCGGGTCCGGTCAGACGGGTCCAGAACAACACCGGGTCCAGTCAGAACGGGCTCCAGAACAACACCGGGTCCGGTCCAGAACGGGGTCCAGAACAAACACCAGGTCCGGTTAGAACGGGATCCAGAACAAACACCGGGTCCGGTCAGAACGGGATCCAGGACAAACACCGGGTCCGGTCAGAACGGGATCCAGAACAAGCAACGGGTCCGGTCAGAACTGGGTCCAGAACAACACCGGGTCCGGTCAGAACGGGGTCCAGAACAACACCGGGTCCGGTCAGAACGGGGTCCAGAACAACACCGGGTCTGGTCAGAACGGGGTCCAGAACAAACACCGGGTCCGGTTAGAAGGGATCCAGAACAAACACTGGTCGGCAGAACGGGGTCCAGAACAACACCGGGTCCAGTCAGAATGGGGTCCAGAACAACACCGGGTCCGGTCAGAATGGGGTCCAGAACAAACACCGGGTCCGGTTAGAACGGGATCCAGAACAAACACCGGGTCCGGTCAGAACGGGGTCCAGAACAACACCGGGTCCGGTCAGAACGGGGTCCAGAACAACACCGGGGTCCGGTCAGAACGGGGTCCAGAACAAACACCGGGTCCGGTCAGAACGGGGTCCAGAACAACACCGGGTCCAGTCAGAACGGGGTCCAGAACAACACCGGGTCCGGTCAGAACGGGGTCCAGAACAAACACCGGGTCCGGTTAGAACGGGGTCCAGAACAAACACCGGGTCCGGTTAGAACGGGGTCCAGAACAACACCGGGTCCGGTCAGAACGGGGTCCAGAACAAACACCGGGTCCGGTCAGAACGGGGTCCAGAACAAACACCGGGTCCGGTTAGAACGGGGTCCAGAACAACACCGGGTCCGGTCAGAACGGGGTCCAGAACAAACACCGGGTCCGTCAGAACGGGGTCCAGAACAAACACCGGGTCCGGTTAGAACGGGGTCCAGAACAACACCGGGTCCGGTCAGAACGGGGTCCAGAACAAACACCGGGTCCGGTCAGAACGGGGTCCAGAACAAACACCGGGTCCGGTTAGAACGGGGTCCAGAACAACACCGGGTCCGGTCAGAACGGGGTCCAGAACAAACACCGGGTCCGGTCAGAACGGGTCCAGAACAAACACCGGGTCCGGTTAGAACGGGGTCCAGAACAACACCGGGTCCGGTCAGAACGGGGTCCAGAACAAACACCGGGTCCGGTCAGAACGGGGTCCAGAACAAACACGGGTCCGGTCAGAACGGGGTCCAGAACAAACACCGGGTCCGGTCAGAACGGGTCCAGAACAAACACCGGGTCCGGTTAGAACGGGTCCAGAACAACACCGGGTCCGGTCAGAACGGGGTCAGAACAAACACCGGGTCCGGTCAGAACGGGGTCCAGAACAACACCGGGTCCGGTCAGAACGGGGTCCAGAACAAACACCGGGTCCGGTTAGAACGGGGTCCAGAACAACACCGGGTCCGGTCAGAACGGGGTCCAGAACAAACACCGGGTCCGGTCAGAACGGGGTCCAGAACAACACCGGGTCCGGTCAGAACGGGGTCCAGAACAAACACCGGGTCCGGTCAGAACGGGGTCCAGAACAAACACCGGGTCCGGTCAGAACGGGGTCCAGAACAAACACTGGGTCCGGTCAGAAACTACGCATCGCCGCAGCTCTTTACGTTTCCTTACGAGCGATGTGACATCATGAACGCAGAAATGCTCTGATTGAACGTAATCAGTTCAATCGTTAACACAGCAGGGGGCGTCTGTATAATTAATGCAATCAGATGACATCACGGCTCATTTGCATATTGCAACATCGAAACACGAAGCGAGATAAAACCAAACGGCGATGAACGGAGAACGCTTAGCTCCGACGCGAATACACGAATAGCAAGGCGATATTCCGGAAAGGAAAAAGCAGGAGCCCCCCCGCCCCCCCCCCCCCCTTCCCATGCAGGAAAAATCATTCAAAAGTCTCTGAATGCTGAAAGAACGTTCTGAAAGGCTCATCGGCGTTAAAACGGCAGAACAAAACAAACCGATGTCACAAAAGGAGCCGCCGACAGGCGAGGAATCCTCCCCAACACAGACAGGCATGACCCCCCCCAGGCTGCTTCCCACCACAGATGGCTTCCTGGGAGCACGGCTGTTCCGCCGTAATCCCCCGCCACACAGACGGAAAAGCTTGTTAGAGCGCTCGCTGATCGCCACGGAAAGTCAAACCAGAGCCGGGGAAGGTCACCGGGAATTAGGCTGCGGCTGAACTCCAAAGGCTCGCCTAATTCCGAAGATAAGCCCCTTTGAAACTCAGCCCCCCCCCCCCCGGTAAATACACACACATGAACACGCAGGACAGGCCAGGCCTTTCCCGATGACGAGACCAGAGCAATCGACTGAAGAATCACTGATTCCCAGCGTGTGTGGGAGGAAGCAAAGGCCAGAGGCTTGAGGTCGGAGCGCCGCCGGAGCGCCGCCGGACACGAGGACGCTTTGGATCCGGCTCGGGCCTGCCCTCGCTGTGGGCTTCTTATGGCCGTTCCACGCGGAATGTCGGCACGGAACGGAACTTTGCCAGTTTGGAATATTTCGTGGCCGTGTGGAAGGAGGCGGCTCCGGGCGTACAGACGTAAACCGTCTCAGCGGGGAGACGAGGCGTTATTCTCATTTCCTCCCTCGCAGAACAACTTCCAAAGTGTTCCAGGGGCGGTGTTTGCATACGCGCCTCCCTCTGTCGCTTTGCGTGAAACACATGTAGACATACCCCGGAGGCACGCGGGAAACCCCCTCAGGGGGCAAAACACAGCATTTAACAAACGAGGAGGCAGCGGCGTGCTAATCCAGAGGAGCTGCAGCCGCTAATTCTCCGCTGACACGCGAGATCCAACACGCTGCCGTCTGACAGGCGCTCCTTCTGTCGGCGCTTTGCCCCGGGGCGGGGCTTCCTGAGGGGGGGCGCGGTGGCGACGTGCCGTTTGGCCCGGGCGCCAGCCTGACTGATGAAAACCGGTTGCTCGAGTGTCGCTGCAGTCGAAGCGTCTCCACCAATGAGACGTCTGATTTGATTCCCGCTCGGCTCCGCCCCCACCTGACATGACAGTCGGGAGGAACGCCTTAATCACCGTCGTCCGTTGCTGAGTGTCGACGTTTGCTCTGATGTGCACGTGACAGGATTTGCATACAGTTAATAAAAAAAGAAAACTTTACTGAGATCTGCAGTCTTCCGTCACACCCAATCGTGACGCACCTGTTACCTAGGCAAAGGCCGATCAGGTCGTTCCAGTTTACGGACCTTGTCCCAAAAAGAGTTGCTAGAGATTCAAAATGAGCTCACATTTAAAAACAAAACAAAAACGGATGAAGTGGTGATGTGCGGGTAAAAACATTTATTTGATTGATCCGAATTGAAGGCTTGATCGGGAGAATCATTGATTATTTCATATTTAGCTGAGAGACAAAAAGGGAATTAAGTTCAGCTCGTTGCCAAATAAGCAGAATTTCAACGCGATATTAAAGAACGTTTATTCTCTACCAACAACATCACAGAATTAAAATGTTCAGAAACGTGCCTGACTAATTGTTCTTAACCGGAGGCTAAAACAAATAAAGAGCCGGGAACGGCAGCACGAAGCGAGACACGAGGGCGAAGGCCGGCGTGACGAAGACGAAGACGAAGGGCAACGGGGCACGAGCGAAGCTAGCTGCAGGCTAACCGACGACGGCGGGGCGAGGGTTCAATCCCCGGAACACCCCCCGGCGGTCGCGCATCATTGCACGGAGACAGTTTATCATCGCTTGATGCCACAAACTGATATGTCGGGGGGGGGGGGGGGGGGGGCTACAGGCCCTGATGCCAACCTGCCCTACCTGTCACGCCGCCAGGTTCAGCAGACACCTCTGAAGCTGAAATGAACTAGATGTGAAGGCCATTATGGTAGGAGGGGGGGGGGGGGCGGCGTGCCAAAGAGTAGAGGCCTCTTGCACGAGGTTGCGTGAGGCCGGCCAGCCAGACACAAACACGCCACCTGGGAAAGGACTCGTTAAAATACGGCGCCGCCGCGAGACGGGAAAACCTGCACGGGTGCCAAAAAGCAAACCCGGCGGTTTGGAGTAGCTGCATTTTAACTCGGTTGTCAGTGGACGGCGCGCACGGATAAAACGGAAGCGCGTCTACACGTGGACGGCGTGGGACGAATGAGGCGGCGGCGGCGGACGGCCTCTCTCCAACGCTCCTCATTAACAGCTCATAATGGCCGACAGCCGACTCTCGCCACCCTGGCACGCGCTCATTAGCAGCTGGCAGCGAGACCGGGAGACGAGTGGACGCTGGCATCAACCCGCCTGCACTCAAGGGAAGCGTGGGAGCGAGGGGGGGGGGGGGTGGTGAGCGGGAGAAATCCTCATCTCAGTAGATTTAATTAAAACAGATGGGAAGAGGAAGTCCAGCAGGAGACCGCGCCTCTGTCTGCTGTCCCTCCCGTCCCTCCCGTCCCTCTTTCCTTTGGGATAAATTCAAAGCTTCCACTGCGGCGGCGTGACAGACCGTGGCGTGCATCATCATGGGTTGGGCCGGCGCTGCGTCTGGGATGTTGTGCTAAGCCCGTATTAAAAGGTAATCCAGGTAATCCCGTGTAAAATAAAAGGGCCGTTAGTTTAAAATAGAGCTCGCCAACAGGGTCACTCAGCGCCGGGTTTAGACCAGGAACTCCCCCCCCCCCCCGCCCCCCCGCCCCCCCCGCCCCCCCGCCCCGCCCCGTTCTTCCGTCTTCGCTCCCAGAAGAAGTCGCTTTTCATTCAAATGTAATCATCACGCCGCGTTAATACGACCTTCACGGCTCCTTGGCCGTCCGACGGGACACGAGGGATCTCAGAGACGGGCGAAAGCGCCGCCCAATGGCGGCCGCTTCTGTTCACGTCGACGTGGTTACGCGCTAAAACGCAGCGTCGCCGCTCACCTTCCACGTCCTTCTTCTCGTCCTGCCTGAGCTCGGTTCTCTGCTACATTAACCCCATTATCCTTTGAACCTTTTCACTGCTAATGCTAAACGCCATTCGTGTTCCGAGGCCGGGCACAAAGCTCTAACGCGGACCGCGGCGTCTGAAAGGCCCATCTATCCGTGGGGGGGCTCCTCGCATGCCTTCGGAGTTTCATGACGCAGCGTCTGCTTTAGAGATTTAAATGAAAGTCGAAGCAAAGCCCTCATTTTCCAGCTAATCAAATTAGTGCTCGTAATTCCTCCGGATGAAACGGCACAGAAACGGCATTATCGCCGTCTCCGGGGCTGAAAGGCCGGGAATCAGCGTGGTGCCTCGCTCCCCTTCCATTGAGGGCCGAGGGAAAAGCCCGGGGGGGCCGGAGGGGGCGGGCCCGGCGGCCTGACAGAGAAAGGCGAGGCTGGCTACACATTGGCAGCGCTTGAGTTCCCAGCTCATTAAAAAGCCGGGCTCGGTGGCTCCCTCTAGGGAGCACTGGAGCGGCGGCTAATGAGCTACTTGTTTAATTTTCTTTCAAAGGCTTGGACATCTGTGACACCGCCCCGCCCCCACCGCCACCCGAACCCGCCGCCGCCGCCGCCCGTTTCTGCCTTCAGCCACGTCTTTGTGTTTTGTCTGCACACCCCACACAAAGCCGGCCTATCAATAGGCCGCGGGGGCCCTCTGCGCTTTGATGAAGTGTCTCTCGTTGAATGAGGCAGATAATTCATTTGGAGTCGAGCAGAACAATCGCCATTAACTCTGACCCCCCCCCCCCCGAACAGTCGAAGCCTATCGGGGGGAATTCAATCATGGTCAAGCTAAACGGGCGAATGTTCACGGCCCGCCGTGCCGTTCTAATTGATTTCCCTTCGTGAGATAATCCACTCTCCTCCCTCGCGGTCCTCGCCACTCGCCACGCCGACATGTCAGCGCTGATCAGGTTATGGGTTCGTCTTTCTGAAGAGCGCCGGGTTCGCGTCCCCGTTGAGATAGAGAGGCTTAACGGCGTTCTGCATGACCGGCCGACCTCTGCGCCGCTGACCTTTGTGCGTTCTCCACAGCCGAGCCCGCTAACGCCTCGAGAGACATTATCCGGCGCCGCTCTCCATCTCGCTCCCTGTAATTGGAATTCAAAGTCGCCGCCGCCACGTCTCTCTTCATTGGTCACTTCCACTTATTTCATAATCCTTTCATTATGAGATCTGTCTGACTCGTATTCGCACCCCGACGCCGTCGTGATGTCTCCGGACGCGTGTCGGATGCTAATGCGTGTTCTCACGCGACCACGTCGGATATTTACCCGCGAGCCGCTGAGAAAGGCCCCATGAAAACATTTGTCAACGTGCACAATGTAAACAGGCGGTAACGATGCGCGTCGGGGTCACCGGGTCGACCCCGTGGATCACGCATCAGCAGAGGCAGAGGGCGAGGGCGTGGCGAGGAGGCCTCGGAGGGCGATGGCGACTAAAACGCTGCTGTTATTAGAACGCCACCAGAAAGCACCGTCTGCGCTGCTTAAGGAGCGTTTGGAAAGAGCCGCCGGTTCACTCGCCCGAAATAATACGCCGATAAAAGCCGAGAGCAGGTCGTAAACCAAAAACATCAGCCATGAATAAAGCGCGGCGCCCTGAGAACGCTCAACGGGGCGACAAACGGGTTGAAAAGAAGAAATTAAGCAAGTCCGATCAACTTCTTAAAGAAGTTTGGGGTCTTCCAGGCGCCGCCGTGAGGCGTTGGCCACCATCATACCAGTACCGTTAACCAGTACCGTTAACCAGTACCGTTAACCAGTACCGTTAACCAGTACCGTTTAACAGTACTGTTTACCAGTACTGTTTACCATTACCGTTAACCATTACCGTTAACCATTACCGTTTACCGGTACGTTAACCAGTACCGTTAACCAGTACTGTTTACCAGTACTGTTTACCAGTACTGTTTACCATTACCATTAACCAGTACCATTAACCAGAACTGTTTACCAGTACTGTTTACCAGTACCGTTAACCAGTACCATTAACCAGTACCGTTTACCAGTACCGTTAATAAAATAAGAAGTATTCTAAACTTGATGGAGCATATCCCAGCCGGCAGTGGGAAAGAGGCGGGGTTTAATCTGTGCCCATCGTTGTCTCTTGATAATTAACATTTTAAAACTTCCTTCCTATCGAATCACAACAACAGACTACCAATGCTAGAATAACCGCTGTGCGGTTAGCCCGTGGCTAAAGTCGCTAATGCGGCGTGGACCGAGCTCTGCAGGGGTCGTTGGAAACGTCTCCTGCATCCGCTCACGGTGACCTTTGCCGCGGGTTTTGCCGTGCAGGCGGATTCGCTGAGTTGGGTCGGACACGGAGGCGGAGGTCGGCACCGGGGGGCGACTTGTGAGGTCAAGAGGGCGCGGTGGTATCTATATCTCCCTTCTGACAGCCGCCTACGGGCGCCTCCATTGAGCGGGTCGGCCAATAACAGAAGTAAAGTACGCTGCAGCGATCCGGAACGTTCCCGAAACGCCGCTCTGCACGGCAGCAGGACAAGTTCGCAAAGAATCGCCGGTCAAGGTGAACAATCTTGCTGCTCGATGTGGTGAAAGTCTCTGAGGAAGACATAACGACTCGTCTTTCGGCTCGTCCCGCGGAGTTTTCACCAATTACGTTGTGAAAACATGAATCCATCAGTCAGGTTAACAGAAGGCCCGTGGCTCCGAGACAGCTGCCCGCGGGACACCTCCGTTTCGGTTCGCCTGAGGGTCCGACATGCGGGTCCGACACCGGCCTTTAAGTCCATCTAGCAGACGTTTATGCTAAGCTAACTGCTCTGAAGCATTGAAGATGGATCTCAAAGTCGGCAAAGGAAGGACGGAGTTTCAGGAAGTACTTCCTGACCAGTTTCCCCCCCGCTAAAGATGCAACAGCCCCCGACACGTCATTTCACATTTGCTTTATTTTATCCTGAGTGACGGGCAGAAGTGTAATGTATTTGACACAGGACACCGTGTTTAGCAGGGAGCCATCTTGATTTATTCTGCCCTACGGCAACTCCACAGGGACAAAACACAACAGCACGAAAGGCAAAGCACGCACTCAATTCGCGCGTCATAACACAATACGTTACAAGAAGCATCAAATTAAGACCCTCCCAGCGAACCCACAAGTGTAATTACGCACTAAACAGGAAGACAGCTCCACACACGGCGCAGTCGCACGTCAAGACGGAGACACAATGGCTACCAGAGCGCGTGAACAGAACGCCGCCGCCAGCTTTGATGAGTAATTTAAGGAACACGCCTCGTTTCAGGAATAAGAATGATAATTAAAAACCGTTCAACAAAGACGTTGTGGCTTCTATTGTGGTTCCAGACTGACATCTCCCTTTTAGGCGCCCTTTGTTTCTAATTTTATCTCATTTGAATGAGAAAAACGATAAAAACGAAGTCTCATCTGGAGGGATCCGAGCTTCCAGTGGATACAGAAGCCACGTGGTGTACAGGAAACGGTCGCCATGGCAGCGACGCGGACCCTCACAATCGCCGAGCTCGTGTCCTGGAACCTCTTCGGAGTGTCTGCGGGGTTCTGGAGGACGTGAATGTTCATCCTCCAGCGCCAACGTAGAGCAACCCATGCGGGGAGAAGACGGCGGCGCGCGGATCATGTTTAATTCAAGAATAAAACACAACAGAAGCGAACTGAAAAGAGCATAAAGCGGTAGCCTCCCAACCAATTCAGAGAATAACCACGCTGGAAATGAGAAGCGTTTATACCGGTGGGTGAATTAGGTCAGTCCTTCTCCATAAACCGACATCCACGTGTTCCTGGGGGGCCCTGGAGGTGCTAATGCTAATGCTAAGTGCGGCGCGTGCACAAACAAGCTAATTTAGAAGCATGTATTAGCACGAATTCACTTTTACACAGAAGAGCTTTAACAAAAGGTATTTTCTACTATATGCAGATGATATAATGGTATTTTCTAAGTGTTCGACCTACATTTAAAAAAAAAGATGGCCGCGACGCCGGGGGAGAGACGTGGCGTGCTGAATCAGCCAGAGGGTGCGACCATTTCAAGAACCCCCCCCCCCCGGCAGATGTGGCTGCGCGAGCGTCTTTGATTCGCCTCATTAATATACATGCCTCGTTCCGACACGCAGGCGGCGGCATATGGGAAAAGCAGGAACAGGAAAGGAGTGATTTGCTGTTTGCTCTGGAAAACAAACAAGCCAACAGGTCCGAGCAGATGGCGGCATGTGCGATGATGGTGGGAGGCGATGTGCTGCGCCGCAGCCGCCGCCAAGCGGGGGCTCTCCTGTGGATGAAGAGGAGTCTGACTATCGCCCTCGGCCTGCCGCATTCTAAACAAAGAGAGCCTCCTTCTGTTTTTCCTGCGCGCTGAGCTTTTGATCCCGCACTGATCTTACCTCCTGATTTCAAAGCGCAGGAAAAAAACAGGCGCTTGTTTTTGGCAAGTCGAAGCGCTCCAGGCTCGCCGCTCTTCAAGCAGCGCGGAGAAGACGTGCGTTTAATAACGGCGTGTCGGTGTGCGGCTCCCGTTCGCCTCTCCGCGCCCTCCATCTTCCCTCGGCGTGCCTGCGAGCACGCTTTCCACTCTGTTCCCGTTTAAATAGGAAAGTTGGCGGATCATTTACATAGATAATAGATGTTGGTTATAGATCAGCAGAAAATCACAGACTTAATGGCCGCTTTTATTTCCTGTTGCGTCGCACGCGTCACGCTGGGCGCCGGGGCAGGTTCGTTTGCCCTCCCCTCAGACATCAGGAACCGAAGGCGGAATCTTTCTAAAGTCGTCTTCAGTCCATTAAAACACGACGAGTTCCTCGTAGAAGAATTATATCGTCTAAAATCCATTAGTTTACAACCTTTGCCAAGCTCTATTAAATCATTACTTCCCGACTCCGCTCGCCGACCTCGCTTCGCGTCAGCCAATCACAGACAGCTTCCGTACAGAACGCTGCGTTCCTATGATGCGGCTGGCGGGAGGGCGGAGGGGCGGGATACTTTGCAGGGATCTTGATGCTGGTTTGAATCCGCGAGAGGATCAGAGCCGAAAGGCAGGGATGAAAGAATGAAACGCTGAGCGTGGAAGTTCAAGAGCGGCCGCCGTCATTGGTCCCCGGCCGGCAGCGCCCGAGGCCCGGCCGGCAGCGCCCGAGGCCCGGCCTTCCAATGCTCGCCAACCTGCACACACCTCGCCGCGAGCTAGCATGCCCCTACGGGGAACGGCCGCTGAATAATTCAGAGATGGTCAAATGGATTGACTCAAGCCCGCAGTCGGAGGCGCCGCCATCGGGAAGATGGAACGGCCAATAGGGCGGGAGGATGACCGGCGGTGATGAAAGCAAACCCAAAACGACTGGATTGAGTTGAAACAGAAAATAAAAGCGAGGTTTATTAGAAATACCGCTTTGAATGGAACGTACACACGTAAACCCAAAAGAACGTTCGCAACGATGTCGGGAAGTTCGGGTGTAAAATCCTGAGGCCAATGCAACTGAAAGACCTTCAAAATAAGAGTCTCCGGCCACGAAGTCCCGCCCCTCTCGTGTTCTCGTTTCTGCCTTCGACTTCATTTCTCTGAACTTTCTAAAGAACCGAGCCGGACCGAAGTGATTTTCTACGCCAGCTGGCTTTTTGTATTTTTGCTTTAAACGGTCTCGTCTTCGTGGCGTGCGAGTGGCTTTTCGTTTATGTGCGGTCGGGTGGAATTCATGCATAAGAAAAACGCTTTCGGAGGCTTTCGTGTTCGATACCGAAGGCTGCGATTAAAACGCCGCTCGTCTGGAACGGCCATCTTTGTAATTCCATCGTTTGCACCGAAGCCGACTCGCGGAACCTTGAACTACATCAGCTCACACGCGCTACGCGCTAATGTTAGCCATTAAGGAAGCTAAAACATTAGCGACCGGTCATCAGCTGACGAGCGCCGCTGAAAGAAAAGAGCGAGGAACGGGGTGGGGGGTAAAAAAGAAAAGAAAAAGAAAAGGAGTCCATAATTAGGCATCAGATTTTCCTTTCTACCGTTTTCCCAAAAGAAAAGAAGTCTGACTACTTAATTGGAGGAATCAGATTTCGTCAAGCGCCCCGTCGGCTCAAACCTCCATCATTAAAGTTGCCCGCTAACAAACATCAAACACGAGGCAGCATTAACGAAGCCGATGTACTAACTCCCCATTTAGGAGCGGCGGAGCAACACCCTGCCGCTCGCCGCCGCCGTCTCCATTAATGATCTTTAATGCCCCGCAGGCAGTAATAGGCCCCACTGGGAGGGCCCAAGCACCGCCATTTGTATTGAGGATTTAAACAACGGGGGAGGGGGGGTCTCGGGGGGCAGGTCCGAGTCGCTTGATCAGGCCCGGCCTCGGGGGGGGGGGGGGGGGGGGGGGGGGGGGGGGCGGCCCGCCGGCGCTCCAGAATGGTAAATGGCAACCTGGCGATTAAATCAAGCCTTCAGTCCGAAAGTGCCCGAGCGACTGATTGTCCCTGAAAATGGAACACCCCCGGGACGAGAGATCAAAAGACTGGCTCTCAACACCTGACAGTCAACCCACATCGGTGGAAACGGACCAGAACCGAGCCCAGGGACCGGAGGCCTGTCACTGGCAAATCTCATTACGCTGCTACCCACAATGCAGCAGCCGCTGTGAGCCCACTCCACGCGTCATTAGCGCTAGCGATAGCCAAGCGATAAGCAACACACTCTGCTCCGAATGGATCAGAAGGAAAGGAGTCAGGAAACGGAGCTTTGTGAAGTTCATCGAGTACGGCGAGCCGGAGGGACCAGAGCCGTGCAGAACGCAGCCGCGTTCAGCCGCGTCCAGCCGGTCGGCTGCAGACTTGGCCCGCGTTCCACTTCCACATCCCCACGCCGCAGACGGCGGCGGCGTCACTGCCACGCCGCTCCGCCCAGGCGGCAGCAGAGGGGTTGAGCTGCCAGCGATGAGGCGATAGCGAGACGGAGACGGCAGCTGGGGGTTGCAGATAGCGCGTTCTGTCAAAGAGCATCGGGCTGCCTGCATAATGAAGTGGGGGGGGGGGGGGGTTCGTTTGTTATTGCTGGAAATGATACGGCTCCTCCGTCTGAGGAGCAGCAGGAGCCCCGGATTATAGGGAGGAGGAGCTGAACCACAGAGGTGTGGCCTGATGAATCATCAGAGCGTCTGTCCTGCCTGGACCGGTCGGAACCGGCCGGAACCGGCCACGTTGTGCAAACGGAGAGCGCATCGGTCCTTTTATTGATCAGTATTTGGATTTTGAAAAACATTTTAAACATCTAATTGTGTAATTAATGCTTTATTACTATATTGATGAACCTACTGAAGGTAATTAATGCTTTATTACTATATTGATGAACCTACTGAAGGTAATTAATGCTTTATTACTATATTGCTGAACCTACTGAAGGAGGTCATGAGAGCGCTGCAGCCGCGACGACATCAATCATGAGTGGACTCCCCGTGATCAATGGCTTCTTTATCATATGACCCCCCCCCCCCTTTAATACCACACACCCGACGGCCCCCACTCAACACCCGATGACTTCATTAGTTTCGTATTAGGATTGATGGCTATGAATCAATTTCAGAGATCTTTTCCAAACCTCAGTCTCAACCTCCGATGAAGCCATCAAAGCTGGGAGGGGGGGAGGGGGAGGGGGGGGTTGCAAGGAGGCTGGAACGGCCACATCATTGGTTTGCTCTCGCGGGTCGGGTTGGTGGGGGGACACCAGTAATTTTTCCTTCAGGGTTTATGATCTCAAGAACCCCCCCCCCTTCATGCTCCATCTATCTCCCTCCCTCCTTCCCCTCCTTGCGTTCCGCCGTGTGCCCGTCCGTTCTGTGGGGGCCGTGGATCATTAGTCTGGACCGGAGTCGCAGCCGCTGCTAAATTGCCTGTCCCCTTCCCTCCTCTTCCCTCCAGTCACACCTCCTGGTCCCCATTTGTCCTCCGTTGCACCGCGGCATTTATTGAACAGCGGAGCCGGATCCGGATCCGGCGCCGGGGATGAGTGTGTATGGGCATTCAGCTCCTAGGAAATCTCTCTCGCGTTTCTCCCGTCCTCAAATGGCCCGACCTTTACCTCAGGAGACAGAGGTTTGTAAAGGAAGTATGTATCGCCATGACAACGGCTGCCCGGGGGGACAAGGAAGCGATGGAGTCGCGTGGACCTCGCGGTTATCATCGAGCCCCTCAAGGAACAATGCGTTCTGATTCGCTGCGTTCGCTTCCCGACCTTCCTGAATTGAAGGCCTGATTGAGCTTCCAGGGAAAACCTCAAGTGTTCGGAAAGCTGCCATTTTCTCCTCTTAGCAATCCTCCATTTAACAAGAATAACACTTAAGACTCGAGACGAGCGCGGATCCCGCTCGCTCTGTCTCCGGCTTTCACGGGTCACGATGTTCCTGAACGTTCGGAGTCCGTCTTCAGAGCCAACCTCGACTCGCTGCCCGATTCATTCAGGCCTGTGCGGAGGTCAAGCGAGCTGGAAGCCAGGGCCCCCCGGTGGCCCGCCCCCGGTGGCCCGCCCCCCGGTGGCCCGCCCCCGTTGGCCCGCCCCCGTGCCCTGGCATCGCCACTGGAAGCTTCTGGAACTCCGGCGGCGCCTGGCAGCATTGGAGTGACTCTAATAAGCCGAGCGAATGCTTCCCGCCGCTCCGGCGTGGCTCGTGCCCGGGCCTTCATCATTCAGATATTTTGGCGGGAGGCGACGCCCCGCCTCTCCGAGAGAGAATAATGAGACACGGAGCTTCTAATCACAGCAGATCCGTCCAGATGAATGAAACGAGAATCAAAAGACCCCCGTCCCGTCCAAACGAGCCGACGCGGCGCCAGATCCGGGAGACGCAGATTTACCGGCGTCTCGATCTGGCAGTAAAGTCGTCGGATGTTCTCGGAAGTCGTACACAAATATTCCGACCGGTCCAATAAAACGACGCCCCGAGATATTCGCTCGCCGCTTGTTCTCCCGTCACACCTCAGACCGGGAAACCCACGGCGAGCGATGCGGAGGCGCCAACACTTCGTCCAAACGCAATCACTCGCCACGCTTCCACGTGCCAATTCTGCCCACGGCCAATCCGAACGCACGCTGAGACGGGGCTCGAACAAACGCCGCTGTCAGTGAACAAGACGGGAAAACATGCTGCTAATTCTCTCTCTCCCTCCTCGGCGAGGCGGGGGCTGGATCACAGCTTGCCTGGGGGGGGGGGGGCTGACACAAGACAGGCTGCTGCTGACATGATGAGCCTGGAGACGGCGGGAAAGCTCTCGACAGCTCCGACAGCCTGGCGCGGGGGGGGGGGGGGGGGGGGGGGCTACCGAGCGCCGGTGGTTTGAAAGGGGAGGCGGCATGTTGAAGAGACGCCTCGGCTGCGCAGCTCTTCTGTTGTCTTTCATGTCCCGGCTTTCATCGGAAGTCTGGCTGTCAGCGGGAATCACGGAATCACGGAGTCGATGAGCTCGGCCTGTCGGCGCCGCCGCCGCCGAGCACCGTCCTCCCCGATGGAAGGGAAGCCATAGCTTCCTACTCTGGGCCGGGGCGTGTTCGGCGGCGTCCGACGTGACGGCGCAGACATTCGGATGCGTCCGATTGGATGAAAACGCTCCGGCCCCTCCTGGTCTCCGTGTACCGGAGGGGAGATGAGTCTTCCTCTGTGGTCTGTGGTCTTCCTCTTCCTCCCTCTTCCTCACATCGCCAATGACAGGCCTGCCCTCGCGGCGGCCATTAAAATAATGTGTCCTCACCCGAGCAGGGGTTAGCCAGCTAATGTCCCCCGTGGACATGGATAATGCAGCTCAGGGTCCTAAACAAGGACACGAGTGGATCTATAAATCAGGCGGGTCAGGCCCATCTGATTAGCCAGCGCCGCCTCCTCCTCGGCTCCTCCTCCTCCTCCTTCTCCTCCGCCTCCTCGGCTCCGGTTTGTCCCCGCCAGGCTCCTGCCGAGGGACGTCCCTCGTACAAACACGCCGTTAAATGTTCCGGCGGTTTAATGAATACGACGCGGCGCCGAGGAGCTGGATTTGATGCATTATGCATCAGCTTACCGAGCCTCGCCAGCCGACGGACGCGTTTGCAGATAAATCACCGTGAAACGAGCGTTTGATGTCACGTTCAGTCAAAACACGCCGGCTTGCAGTTCCACCCCGTCGGAGGGACGTCAAACGCCTCTCGGATTACTTCTACGTCTATTTCAGAATTCCTGAACACGTTATTTCAGGTCTCGCCGTCCATCCCTGATGAATCCAATCCGATAGCAGGTAACATCGATTTGAGAATCCGGATCGGTTCAGCAGCGACTTGAGAATCCGGATCGGTTCAGCAGCGACTTGGGAATCCGGATCGGTTCAGCAGCGACTTGGGAATCCGGATCGGTTCAGCAGCGACTTGGGAATCCGGATCGGTTCAGCAGCGACTTGGGAATCCGGATCGGTTCAGCAGCGACTTGGGAGTCCGGATCGGTTCAGCAGCGACTTGGGAAGACATCATTCCCCGTTTTTAAGGCATTTATTTTTGTTGCTTTTCCACGGTCGCCCTGACGGTTCTTCTAATCCTCTTGGAATTCCCAAAAAGGGAAAGGCCTAACTGAAAATGACGAGGACCCGATCTCGGCGGTTTGCTTCCCGGGTGTGGCCGACGCGGCGCCGTGAGGCGTGCTTCTGTATCAAACGATAGAGATCGACGTGGATTCCTCCACGAAGCTGCAGAAATCTCTTCCCGTGACCCATCGGGACCGAATGTGGGATCATCCGGAGCTTCTCCATCGATCCCGAGGGTTAAGGTGGCGACACATCCTCCACCCGCCCAGTCGTGGGCCCCGCAGATCGATCGCCCGGGCCTAGAACCCAACTCCCTCGGCCTTTTGGACGCGAGGAGGAGACGCAGCTTCGGTTCAGACGACTCGCCGCGTTCCATTTGTCAAATCCAGCATCGCTCCTCCATCCTCCATCAAGCAAAGCCGCGGCTCGCTCGCTCGCTCATTTCCCTCTTTCCCAATTACAAATGAGTCCATTAGCGTGTCTGCGGCGAGCCCGGCGCCGTCTCCTGGTAATGGCTTGTGAGATTTCCATCATAATCATAATGGCTCCCAGAGCAGCCATGAGTGCAGACGGAAGGTCGCTGCTAGGTAATGAGCTTCCTCGCCACCCAAAGGGCGCACATCTCTTTGCTTTGTTATTTAGAGCGGCGATACTGCGAGCACGCCGCCGCCGCCGCCGCCGCCGCCGCCGCGCGTTCCTGCACGTGAGGATGAGAGGAGGAGGCAGATTTAACAGACGTGGACAAAATGGAACGTCATGGAAACGGGCAAATGCCAGAAGCCATCCTCGCATCGGTTGACATTTTTCCACATCTTCCCTTTAGTTATGGAACCCTGGATTAAAGACAAGAACCCTGGATTAAAAGACAAGAACCCTGGATTAAAAAACATGAACCCTAGATTAAAAAACATGAACCCTAGATTAAAAACAAGAACCCTGGATTAAAACCAAGAACCCTGGATTAAAAATTAAGAACCCTGGATTAAAAACAAGAACCCTGGATTAAAGACAAGAACCCTGGATTAAAGACAAGAACCCTGGATTAAAAGACAAGAACCCTGGATTAAAGACAAGAACTTGGAATTTCTGAAAGAAACAAACGTGACCATGAAGGACAGAATCAACGACCTCATCGTGGTTGGAACCCCTCAGAGGATCTCCTGACCCACTTGTATGTATAATAGCAGCTGTTATAACCATGTAACGACAGCCCCCTCCCTCATCCAACACCTTCCCACACTGCGCTCCATCATTAATGAAACTGGGCGGGGCCTCTCAGACGACGTTCGTCGGGATGGTTAATATCTCGTAGAATCAAAAGGAATATTTACTGCTTATGCAGCTTGTTCTTTAACGTGAGCCATTTGGGAGAACATCGATAAGGGCCAGCCACAGTCCTCCACTTTGGTTCCCTTGCTCCTGGGGGGGGGGCTTTCATTTTAAAACGCTGTCTGTTTGATTTATCCCTTATTACTGCGCTTCTTAGGAGTCTGTCAGGCGGCCTCATGAATTCATTCATCTCCGTAAGCTTCCTCAGCGCCACTTAGGCCTTGTGTAATCTGGGTAAGACCCCTCATCACTTCATCTGCACAACCTGGAGACTATCCAGGACAATTCCTGTCCAGGATCTGGGCCGGGGGGGGGGGGGGGGTTAAACCGACGACTCGCGGTTATTCCCTTTCACGCCTATATTTACGATATAAGTGAGCATTACTTAAACGCGTTGGCTGCTCCGTCGCTCCCGGTCTCTTTAGTGTGGATCACGATCGACTCGCAATCTTCCGCCACGAGCCGCTGAGAGCAGATAGACGCTAAAGCATTTAGCCGCTAGCTAGCTTGACACAGCAGCCTCATAAAGGCAGACAATGGCTGGGCTTAATAAGAACCAGAATGGATCCCCCGAGTGTGGACGGCCCATCAAGCTGGGGGGATTTCTTTTAATTTCCCCGGGGCCGGGTCCGTCTCGTAACCGTAATTAGAGCCCAAACATGCAACGTCGCTCGTATTCTGTCTACGACTCCCAGAGGAGCAATCAGGACGAGGGTTGGACATGCCTCTGTGACCCGGGCTACTCGCAACGAGCACGGCCACCTAATTACACCGCCTCTAACAAGCAGTGTGGGGGGGGCGGAGCCCGGAAGCCCCTTCAGCCCCTCCTCAGAGCCCCTGATGTCATTAGGTTTGTTTGTGGCCACCGCCTTGCATGCTGGGAGAGCGTTGTCATTCTGACGAGCTTTGCTACGCCACCGCTGCTGACGGAGACGGCTGGAGACCGGGGGCATGGACCCCCACGGGTAGATATCCGAGGCCATGGTTCTCGACCGGGTAACGGTCGTCTAGGGAGTCTGGTGGGGAGTCTTTGCCCCCCCAGTGGAGGAGTTCAGAATAGAGCTGCTGCTCCTCCACATCGAGAGGAGTCAGTATTTCCGATGCCTCCTGGGCGCCGCCCTGGGGAGGCGTTTCCGGGCATGTCCTGCCGGGAGGAGGCCTCGGGGAAGACCCGGGACACGCTGGAGAGACTAGGTCCCTCGGCTGACCTGGAAACACTTTGGGATCCATCCGGAGGAGTTTGAGGAGGTGTCTGGGGGCAGGGAAGTTCCTGCTGAGACTGTTGTCTCCGGATAATCGGTGGAAGATGAGTTTTATCCAGGATAATTTTATTATAAATATAAAATGCCAGCTGAATCAGACTTTACTCTAAAGACTATCAATAGTCAATCTTTGACACAGCGAGTGGAACGTGAGGTGGGCAATCTGAACTATTGATTCGAGTGAGGATGTGTTGGGGATAAAGTCTCTAACATTGTGATATTAAATTTTAAACGCATCGAAATGAATCAGGCAGAGGCACGGATGCTTTCTCTCTTGCGCAGCCAAGACCGAACGGTCTCGCGCGCTGCTTAAAACCAACTCCGTTCCGCTGACCGGAACATGTTTATTTATCACCTTCGTAGCTCCACCTCTTGACCCAGTGACATCACAATACTTTTAGGGGGGGGCAAACATCGCTGCCCACCAGATGGGACTGTTCTACACCTAACAGTTACATTACATTGAAAATTAGCTAATTGACTCTATCAGGATGCCCCCCCCCCGTATGATAGATAGGTAGAGCTAACCTCGCACTGAGCTGTGGTTCCTGTGGATGGCGGCAAGAAGCCGGTCAGGTCCCAAACAGCCTTCCTACGGGGGCTTGACAAAAGACCAGAGCGGGGCAGGGGCCCGGGTCCAACGGGAGATTATGTCCGGGTGATGCCGGGCCTCGACCGGAACCTACCAAGCGCAGCGAGGAAGTTTAACCTTGGCGTGTCGGAGGACTCGCTCTCAGCGGGGATGAGCGGAGCCGTTCCCGGAGACACCGGATTGAACCCAAGGTCTCGCTCCATGCATTATTAAAGAGCGGTAACCGGCAACGCCGCCTCATAAATAGAGATGAGGACGGACACCCGAGGAGCCGGGGGGCGCCGCTGACTCGATCGGAAACAAATGCCCCAGCCTAACATGACCCGGAGCGCCGCAGCACACCCTCCTCGCTAGCAGCCGCCCTGGTAAGTCGCGGACAAACGGCGTCAAATGGTGTTTGTAATTGTGAGGGTCACCGGCTTAGGTTGAGCTGCTAGCCTAGCCGCGCTGCTAAAACGCCGTTAGCGGCATTAGGAGAGGACGCTAACGACGGTTCCGGTTTAATTAAGAGGAATAACAAGACGGGGGAGCCTCGCCGCGATACCAGATGCAGAACTTCAACCGGGGGGGGGGGGGGGGGAGAACATCGATTCTTACGCTGCCGTCTGGACATAGCATTTCTTTCAAAGTGCTTTTCTTTCCACTCTGTATGAGGCCAGTCTTATAAACTTTTTGATGTATGTACACCATTTTCCGGAGCCATTTTTCTTTTCCAGGTCAGGACAGACGGAAATGGCTTTTCCTTTCCAGCGGAGTGAGCATCTCAGTCAAACAGCATATTTATGGTCTTCGCTGCTGATTGAATTATTTTCCATTCCCTGTGTTCTCAGCTTGCACAGGGAATTGAATCATCGCCTTTGAAACACGATTCGCTGCTATGACTGCTTTCCTTTTTTTGCTCCGTTCATTTTCAAGGACTTGGCAACCTTGTCCTGTTCAAAGGACGCCATTATTACCTTTCATTGTTGGCTGTGAAAGAACGGCGAGGCTGAGCGCGACGACGCATTACGGCTCAAGATGAGAGTCGACCATTCTAAAATCTCCACCTCGACCCGACGGGCGAAAACAAAAGCAATGCGTTTCATAGTGTAAGAATCCTGATTTCATTCCACCTACTGCTGAATAAAGAACGTTGAAAATTGTTTTGTTGCCGTGAACCCCGACTAAAGAAAACGTGGCCTTTATCCAGACGTTTCCGTCGGCCCGATCTCAGGGGCTTTTGGGGCTTTTACAATCAGCTGTCGGAGCCTTTGAAACTCCTCGGTTTGCTCACCTTTGATTCAAGGCCCATTCCAGAAGCTCCGCCTTCCATTAGTAGTTTAACATCTGAGGGAGCCTCCCCATGCGAAGGTAGAGCGAGTCGCTAAATAACCCGTGAAAAACGCCTGGCAGTTTCACCGTGTGTCATCATCTCATTCCAGAAAAACACCGGGAGAGCGCCGACCTCCGCCAAGCACCTCAGTGCCTCCATACCGTCATTTACACAAAAGATTATTGTCCTGCATTCATTTTATAATTGCGCCGCGTCTTGGTGAAGGCAGCAGAAGCAGAACCTCCTTTCTGGAGGTAATCAGAGAGATACTATTGAAAGGCAGGAAGTGGCATTTGCGGCGCCGACCTTGCTGCCGAGGACGTAGGAATCAAAACGGGGAAGGAAAAGGAGCAGATTAGGAAAGCATGGCGGGCCGTACGACGACGTCGTCCTTCCGTCTCCGTCTGGGCGCATGGAGACAAGAGGTTTGGGTTTGGCGGTGCTGGTGAGCGGCGCGAACGCACCTCAGAGGGAGCAGGGATTTGCCGTTACCGAGGCCGCCCGCTAACCTCGGCCAGGGGCTCCCGGGGCCTCCATCACCACAGCAGCAGCCCGGAGACCCAGGCCGGGAGACAAGCCACGGCGGGAGGGGGAACGTAATGCACTCCGCAGAGCGGCCATGTCAGACTTGGTTATGGAAAATAATCCCAGACGCCTTGGGCGGTAAAATGGAGCCGTAATGTGCCCGCCTCCTAACCCGGCCTGACAGCCGTGATGTACGACTACCATTACCGGAAAATATCACTTCAACTAACCCGCGATCCGGCTCGGCGACGGGTCACGTTATCCACGAGGAACAAATTACACCCCCCCCCCAAAGTAAATAGGAGTTTCCCACACTGACGGGGTACAAAGCGGTGACGGGCGGCGCCGTTACCTATGACAACGCTCCGCGGAGTGACAAGGATGATAAAGTAGATGACAAATCACCGGCTGACAGCGCACTCCAGCGCAATCAGCGCCGGCCCCGGCCCGCCGAGCGCCCACTCAAGCCTGTAAACGCCGCTCTCTTCCTTTGGAGGGGGCCAAACACATCGTCTTTTAACACTGACAAGTTGCACTCTCCTTTTTATTACTCCTCCTTCCCGCTGCCGTGCGGGGGCAGGTAGAGCAGGGGCGTAAAACGGCTCTATGCGCAGCGCCACCGAGTGATTGAGGAACTTGACTCTTCCGCTGTAATTGCCCGGGGGGGGGGGGGGGGGGCAAACACAGCAGGACAATAAAGGAAGAGAAACGGCAAATATATTACCAGCTCGGATCTTTATTTCATGTCAAGGACAAACAGGTTCTCCCGGCTGCTCGGAAGCACCCGCTTAGATCCCTCGCCTCCATCAGGAGCCCAGCGCCGCAAATTGCAGCTAGCGCTCCGGCGCTAATCAGACACAAAGCATTTTCAAAATGGCATTTTACAGCTGGCGGCTGCTGATAGAGAGTAAATAACATTTACGAAAGGTGTGGCTCAAAAAAATAAAAGGCCCAGAGGCAACTGAAGGAGAAATAAAAATCTGCAGCACGATAGAGTCCTGCAGGTTAAAGCTGGGGGTCGTTAGAGGCCCGAGCAGGGCGGCGCGCTAAACGTTACCCTGGAGAACCGGCAGACCGTCGTCCGCTTCCTGCCTTTGAGGGGAAAATCAAATAAACCACGTTTGCCCTCATCTGAACATATTTGACCCATTAAAACGACTTCTGCTCCCCCCGTGGGCGTGTCCGGCCTCTGGCGGGACCAGATAAGGCGGAAGGTTTGTTGGGGGGGTAAAAAGTGATGAGAGCAACCCCCCCCCCCCCCCGAGCAAGAAAACCCCGTCATAGCGGCCCACTGTTTGCTAATTCACTCCTGTGTTACTTTAACACAGAATTAATCAATGACAGGCCGGCGTAGCAGCCGCCGCCGTTCATCAGGCGCGTAACGGGAGCCGGGGCGGATTGCTTCTCCCCGCGCTCGCTCTCTTCCTGAAGCTAAAAGGAATTACCACAGAGACAGGAGCAGTTTAAATCGACAACACTGAGTAATGACTCAATTTGCTGCAATTCTAAATACCACAAGCAAATGGTATTAATAAATCATTAAAGCCGATCCAGATCGCTAGTTAGCAGTCGTTTGGATAATACAGCCGATATCGGGGGGGGGGGTCGCTGGGAATACCTGCCGTCAGCAACCAACGCGACGAAGAGGCAAAAGGACTTCTATTAATTTACACTAATAAGTTTTCCAGCCTTGTTGGTGTGAATAATTCTGGTCAATCATGTCAGAGAGGCACTTCCTGTATCTGTCGCAAGGGGTTTCGGCTCCGCCTCCCTGAGAAACTAACAGCTGTTCCCTCACAGATTATTTGGGATTATTTTTGGAACATGGCCATCGCAGCTAACACCTGAAAAATGTTTCTACTGGCCAAATATTTTCCACACGTCACCCAGGAATGCTAGCATTCCTGGGTGACCATAAAGACATTACTCATGTTATCTAATATTTTAGCTACTTCATCGGATTAAAGAAGGTTTACAAGACAATGGTTACCCAGAGACTAAAAAATACTCTCCTCTTACATCCTAAAAGGTCTGGCTCCATGTAACAAAACTTGGGAAAGAAATCCCAGCGTACACGGATCCACAAAAACCGGTGAGAATGCTGTAGTGTCCATGCCAGGCCAGTAGGGGGCGATGTAACGTGTCTAGAACAGGACTTCAAATTGAGATCGCAGGAAAATATGCAACAGACAACTAATTAAATTTGTGTCAAATCATTGTGTTAATTCTAATTGGCAAAAAAAAGCGTCTCAGAAGCAGGCAAACAGATATTGGCGCTTAATGAGGCCGACGCCCCCGTCAGCCGCCGTCCAGGCACTCGGATAGAAATATCGCCTCAATTTAAAAAAAAAGAAAAAATACAGAACAGTTCCACTTAGATTTCGCACGTAATTAATTAATTTCTAATTAATGCACAGCTAATTAAGGTTTTCATCGTTCTAATCACATTAAATTCTAAGCTTTTAACAAAGTCTAATCTTTGAACTCGTATAAAAGGCTGGCAGAATTGATCAAAGACGTTTAACGGTCTTACCTTGTCATCTTGGTCGGTCTCGGTGTCGCACTGCAAAACGAAACAGAGACAACAAAGGTGAGACGGATCAGTGACCTCGAGACGCCGTCTGATTCGTCTTTGCTAATAGAACATTTTATCAGCGTTTTAATGATGAACTAATCAAACACTCATCACCGATAGCAGAAATCCATCAGATGGCTTCATTAGCCGACACGAGGGCCGGAATACGGAACATTCCAAACGCTCCCGAGCGGCCGCGCCCTTGTTAAGAGAGATACCTGCGTGAAATTCAAACCGAGCCGGAATCCCGGAACGTGGCTTGCCGCTTGAATTCTAATTCCGTGCTTATCTTTGCGTCGCTTGAGGCGGGAAAAGGGGAAATGAGATGAAGGGGAAGGGACTTTTTGTAATGGAGGGAGGAAAAAGTGGTTCGATTTCATTTTTTCTTTCCCATTTCAATTTCAAGGTCCGCTTAATTCTTTATCAACTAATTAGTGTGATGCCGGGTGACTGGCGGCCCTCGCCGTCGTGCATATGGCGGAGGTGCCGAGAAGCACTGGAGTCGGTAATGAAGGCGGCACTGGGGGGGGGGGGGGGGGGGGGGGGATTGACAGCGGCAGAAAGACGCAGACGTTTCTCTTTTAGTTGCTTTTCTGCTGATCCGGGTCCTGACAGAACTCAAAGGTTTCTGGCTGGGCCGGTTCTGAGATAAAAAAAAAAAAAAAGGTGGGACCTCAGCAGGAGCATCGCATCCAATTTACAGGCCTGCTCCACACGGCCCTGGGGGGCCGCCGGGGGCCGCCGGCGGCACGCTGCCATGACGGTCAGCTCCAGCAGCTCATAAATTATGCAGAGGCAATAAACGCACTGGGCAAACACTCCTCCGACGCTTCCCTGCTCTCCACCTCTCTCTCTCTCTCTCTCTCTCTCTCTCTGTCACCACCCCGGAATTCTAATTCCTCACGCGGAAACCTCGCAGTCCGCCGGCTGCTCGGGAAAATAACGGGAGTGCGAGGCGTACGGAAAGCTGCCCACTCTGCGTGGGCCCCCCACACAGGAGCGACTAACGGCGAGCGCCGATGAGCAGCGTTACCCGTCCGAGCCGCTTCCCTGCACTCCGGCCTCCTCCGGACGGCGCTAATGCGAGCTTCATTAGCTAGCTTCAACGCTTCAGTTTTCCCACTGCGTTGTGATCCATAGAAACACCGCCATCCTTCCATCCCCCCCCCCCCCGTTCCTGGCTGTGCAGCCAATTGCTTTGATTGGCGAGATAGAAGCCGGCTGGAATGACTCGCCCTCGCTTGTGAAGCAAATGGAACATGCTAATGGGACTCATCGTGTTACCCGATGCAGAAGTGCCATAGCTCATTACTTTAAGATCAAAGGATATCATTGTAGACGGCGAGCAGGATTGACTTTTCTGTGCTGCGACTTGATGATGATTTAATCAACTGCTCTCTTTCACTTCTCATCGCGCCGCCTGTCGCTTTCGCAGGTGCCGCTAAACGAAGCGCTCGCATGGCGAGTGGGGGAAGAGAAAAGAAATGGAGGTATGCAAATTTCCCACAGCGACAAAAGGCCTGGAAAAAAAAAGTGTGTGTGTGTGGGGGGGCTTAATAAAATGGAAATACCTTTATAATGAGCAAAGTAAAATATCCTGAGATCAGGCGAGGGCAGGCGATTTGATTGTCCTTACAGCGCTAACCGCAAAGCTCCTCGGGTAAATAGCAAAAAAGAACAAATAATAATATCTATAAAAGATGTAAAAGAAAAAAAAAAAGACGTGCAAACAAGTCGGCGCTGTCACTCACTGATGAGATCAGAGCGAGCGACCCGAGGCGGTGGGAGTCGATTCCTTGCTCGTCTGGAAAGCGAGTCGGAAACGTCACGAATGATTGCTAAAGCCCCGGCGCTAATATCGGCGGTACGGCTCAGCTTCGGAGGCGAGCGCCGGCTCAGAAATCCGGTTATTGCCACCGGCGAGTACGAACGAATCTGCAAAGAGCCGTGTCAAAAACACTTTACGCCAATCCAGGGAAGCCACGCCCGATGAAAAGTCAGACGCCAGAGGGTTAACACGACACACCGAATAAAGAAAAGACACAACAACAATGGCGCCATTCATCACAGCAGCGGCGGCTAGGAAACGGGTCTCACTCAAAGAAACATGTACAATACGGGAACCATCAGCCCTGGGAAGGGGCGGAACCCTACCCGGGCCGGCCGCTGTTTACACAGGACCCGCTTCACGGCGAGACCCGAGTGTCAAGTAAAGTAACACAGGAATGCCAAACATTAGCCTCAGCTGTGGGGGCTGTTGATGCTGGCCGGTATCCGGGGTACTTGCGATTGCCCCCCTGCCCTCGCCCAGGCCTCTCCTTTGGCTGAGCGCTCGTACAAATTTCCCTATGCTCCGTCCAAGCGTCTGAAACCAGGAGTCAATTATTCTTGTCCCAAATCCTCTCCAGCTGAGGGGGCGAGCCGCGGTGCCGAATGCTAAAAGATGCCGCTATGCTATCGTCTACACCAGCGAGGGCTAGCCGCAGTCGAGCTAAGGAGCTAACCACGTCACACAAAGGTGCGTGCACAAGCGAGCACGCCGTGGTCCTTCTTCCCAAAATGACCTCGCAAATACCAACAGATGTTGAGTCAGAGAGAAGAACGGCACGCCAGAACCAGAGGCAGAAGTCTGAAGGTCGACATGACCTTTATTAAACCCCACCCAGCTGGGGCGGCGCCGATTGGCCCCTCCGTCATTAAGGGTTCCTCTTCCTACCGGCTCCTTCCTGATATCGCTGCGGGTCCTCATGGTTTTCTGATGCCTTCTCCTCCTCCAGTCACATGGCAAAACAGTCTTCCTCACTTCCTCCTCATCCTCCTCCATCTGCTGCTGGGGCCCGGGCGCCGCCGACCGCCTGCCTGTCACAGCGTGCGTGGAAATTAGCTGGGGAGGAGGCGCTCGCTTGTGCTAATTACATTTTAATCATTGGAAATGTGTTGGCAAATCAAGCCTTGATTGCCATCTCGGCGCCCGGCGCTCCTCTCGGCGTGTCGGGGATCGGGGTGGGAAGGTTTATGGGGATGGAGCCCAGACGCGCCGCGCCAAGCTGGATGCTTCCAAGTCTTCCACGGCTTGATATGGCGGCACGCCTGGCCTGCTGCTGGGTGGGGGCGGCGCCATGGCGCTCATGGGGAATAGATGAAGATGGCGAAACGGGGATGTGTGCCACGCTTATTCTCAAATCCCCCATTCGCACAGTCGGTCTCGCCCACATATGACACAATCTGCCGGTTCCGCCCCTGTGCATTAAGGAACAACAAACAGAACCGGGCGGGGCTCGCCCCACAGCATCTGCTTTGGCGCCAAAAACCCAGAGCTGGAGGCCCCATCGCAATATGCTAGCAAATTAGCTTCTTATAATGCTAAAACCCATTTAGCTACACCACATATATGGAGCTTTAGCCACTAATATTATATAAAAGAGTTCAAATAAAACAGCACCCAAACTCTCTCCGGTCAAATCCCTTCCCGCCGGAGCCAACCTCAAATAAACTGCGGGATTATATTACGTGAAAAATAAGGAAACTTCATCAAACCACATCCATAAAAAACAGTTTAGCTAACAGGCGTAAAGCCTCACGGAGTGGAAGGAAACGCAACGCGACGTTCCTGACTGGGGCCGGTCGTTAAACTCAGGCAGGGTTCTGTGGCGAAGACGTTGGACGTGCAATTTCCAAATCATCTGGTCGATGTCAGACTGCCACGTAAAAATCTGGTAGGAAAAAAGCAGACGAGGAAAAGAAAACAGAAGAACCGGAGAGTTTAAGACGGTCGACACGCGCACGTAGGGAAAACGGGAATGACCGGACTTCTGTCTGGATGTGCAGCGCAGGCCCACATCCAAAACTTTATCCAGAAGATACCCAATGGGACAACAAAGCCCTGGGAAGGCGGAGCTAAAGGAGCCAAGATGGAGGAGACAGATTAACGTTCCATTGTCTGAATCCGGCTTTAAATACTGGAAAACGTTTTTATATTTTGATCTATTGGAATTTACTGACAGATAATTTCAGGGATATTCATCCTGTCAATCCATTCATTAAACACATTTAGTATTTCTAAATGTGTCATGATTGAGGTGACAGGAAGGAGCTCTGGGTTGGGATTCGAGTGGAGCAGCGGAGGCGTGGCCATGACGTGGAAACATGCGACTTCGTGTCCGAGGACAGGGATGCCTGAGCTCACCACCAGGGGGCGACTAAAATAATTCGGGCTCATTCCGAACCTGTTTTCCGTGTCTGAAATGCAAACAAACGTTCGTGTGGAGGATGCAGAGACGTTTAGCCCGGAGATGTGGCGGCGTTCCGTTGAAGCGATGCTTGGCAGGAACAGATGTCGCCGCAGGGTAAACCTCCGCGTGGACCGTCCCATCCATCCTCCCACCCCGACGCACGCCCGACAAGAACCGGCGCAGGTGGGAGGAGCCGCAGAAGAGGAGGCGTAGCCGTTTGCTCTCCTGGAATCATGTCAACCGGTTTCTTGGTGCGCCAGACGCCTGAAGGCGGGAAGCCTCTCCACGGCTGCAGCGTGGGCGTGCGCTCAAACAGCCACCAACGCACACCTCGCCACGGCGCTCGGCTTCTAAAAGCCGACGTGGGACCGAGGCGCGAAGCAGATGCTGGATTAATCAAAGATTAACGGGAGGATTTTGAGATAATGACATCAAATTGCATTGTTTGTGCAGTTAGCCCGAGACGAGCCCCCCCCCCCCCCGCGCTAGGCTAGACGTTAGCAACCTGGCAACTTCATTACAACAATCTGGCCGCGTGCACCCGCTGGAATCCTCCCAGAGAAGCGTGATTCCCGCTCTTCCCTCAGATCCGTGTGCATTTTCTAATTCTTCCAGGGTTATTTGATTAACCAGACGAGCTCAGACCTCCCCCAAGCAGCTCGTTGCCCCCAACCGGATCTACACCATCACCATGGTGATCTGGATCAGCACCAGAAGATTCTAGATTGTTCTTTATCTTTAAACACCAACATGAAAAGTTAAAGTGAATCAGAGTTTGTGTTTTTAACTGATTCTTGAATCCATAAATGGGTTTAATGGTAAAATGTAATATTGTAAATGTAAACTCCCCCCCCCTCCTCCCTCATAGCGAAGGGGGGGGGATTAGGTCCTGTGCCTCTAATCACTTATCCTCACACCCGATGGCACACTATTAGCTCCGACTGGCTCCAGCGACCCTGCGGGTCGTTGCCCATCGCATCAACTTTTTATTCGGGAATTTTCCTCATCATTAGCCGTGGCCTGAAAACGAGCCATTAATATTCACACTGGCAACCCAAAACGAGGTCCCGCTGACTTCATCCGGGCTACCTGTGCAGCTGCCGCCATTAACAACCCCCCCAGCGCTGCACATTTGCCTGGAATCATTACAGGGCTCTTCTCCAGGTCTGCCATGATGGGAAGGAGCGAGAGGTGGAAGATGAGGAGGCGGCAGCGGGGGCTCACGCCGGCCGACGGCGCTGCCAACAATCTGCCGTGAAGTCTGATGCAAAAAGACGGGCGCCGTCAGCGCTAACGACCTCCGCAGCCCCCCCCCCCCCACTTTAAAGCACATGAGGACACGCCTGCGAAAAGGATTCGGGCTTCTTTCAGATCGATATTTATAATAGCCTGGAATGTCGGGATTTAGCGATTTATCCCTTTGTAACATCCAGATGTTTCAAAATGCAAGGCCAGGCGTCTGAGCTAACGCGGCGTCCGCGGCCCAAGCCAAGACTAGCCTCCTTTGCGTCCCGGGTTCAAGCAGCAATTAGGGTTCGACACCCTCCCAGGCAGAGATAAACCCGCCCCCACATGCATTTTTATTTGCTTTTGCCACTACCCCATGAATTAAACATGCGAATATCATCCCAGGAATCGGTTGCGCGGGCTAATATGAGACAGGTGACACCTCAGAGTCAGCCGAACATTCTCACTTAAATTTGCACTGACAGGTTATTTAATTTAAGCGCTGCGATCGGCGGGAACGCCGGCCGTTTCCAGCCTGGGATTGTTTAGCTACCTGCGTTTTGGACGGCGTCTTAATTTCACAGACAGATTGCACGCTCGACAACTTTAACGAGAACGAGGACATAAGGTGAGACGTCGAAACAGATGCAGCTGCTTCAGCGGCGCCTTCCGAATAATTAGAGCTGCAGTGACAGAAACACTTTGTTATCCTCCTGCTATGCTTGCTAGCTGTCACAGCGTACATCTGAGCCGCCTCATTATACAGAACGTACTCAAATAAAAGCCGCCGCCGCCGCGCGCCGCTGTCGAGATCCCGTCTCCGGCGCACGCAAACAAGCAAAGATGAATAAACATTAGTTGTTGTCGAGGGCCGGTCTTTGGAGCCTGGAGCCTCCACAAAGATCCGCTTTGTACAAAATAAAAATATTTAATTTGAAAGACTGATGCCAGGCAAAATGAAATTAAAAGGAACCCATGCTAACTGCTAAAACAAATTACTCGCAGCACGCTAAATTACATTTGCTCCTCCATCAGCGAGATCAAACGAGCCGAGTTCGACTCTCCTGCTAATGATTTCCTGCGCTCACCTCCTTCCCCGTCCCAGGGGTGGGAATAAACACTGTTTTTTTGCTCTGTTTGTTTGGTTTATTTATACATTTCCCCAGCCCGCCGTCTCATCTCGCTTCCTTAGCCCACGCGGCTGGCTGAATTAGAGGGATCTAATGTAATCCCAGAGACAGCGGCCTCTGGAAGACGTGCTCAATTAAAGCGGGATGAACCCAGAGGGAGCGCGGGGTGACTGACGCCGCCTTTTGTTGGGATTAATTAGCATGCTAAGTGGTGGAGCGTGATAGCGGGCTGAAAGCCACAGACCAGACATCTGACATCCGGCATCTCCCACAATAGCAGCGGTACAGCCGGGTTCAAACTGGACCAGCCCCCCCTCCTGTCCCCCTAGTCCTGTTTTAGCTCCTTGACAGGATCAGGAGACGGAGGCCGTTCCGGGGTAGCGAACCCAGAACATGTCCGACACTGCGCAGGCTCCTCGGTTCCGTGGCGCGTCGTCAGGCCGGATCAGCGCGCGTTGACACCGGATAACAGACACGAGGAAGGATAGCGTTGGACGGCCACATTAGCGCAGCATAACGCCGGCCGCCGCGGCAATGGCTTGAAACCATCAGGGACTGCGGATCTGTGATGTTGTGCAGCGCGTCACGTGTTTTGTGTTTCGTGCCCCAACCCGCTACGCTCACGCCGACTCCCAGCATTCCGGAAAACAACCAACATCTGCATCAAATTCCCATCTTTGCCTCGGAGTCAGACCCTTTTAATTTGTCAGTGATGACTGCATGTACGCTAACGCTGGCTAACGCTGGCTAACGCTGGCTAACGCTGGCTCACTTTTGTTTGCAGACCGCCTGTCAAAACGTAGAATTAAAATCGCCATCAAGCGAGGGGCAGGGTAAAAAAGAGGACCGGGGTAAAAGCATTAGCTTCTAAGTAGCCGCAGCGTCCAGCTACTTCCTCCCTGTCGGCTAGCGGGGGTCACCTAGCATGCGGCGTAGCGGTGTTTTCCTAGGCCACTGGTTACTGCGGCCCGTCGCGTGTTGTTATAGCGTGTCTTGCTCCACGTCACGCCAACTCAGCGTTCCATTCCGCGTGGTTTCTGACAACCCCTCTCCGGGCTCTCTTACAGCCCGGGACCACGGAGAGACAGAAGGGAGGGGGAGGCAGGGAGGGAAAACCGCTGGAGTATTTTGTCAGCCGTAATTACGCTATAATTATACGGTCAGGATATGTCGTTACGAGGAGCTTTGTTGTCCGGACGGCCTGGCTTTGATCAAATCAAGGCGGAATGTGTTTTACATTAGAGGCCCCACTATGATGTATTCTCCCTGTCACGGTAAGGATAACAGTGAGGTCAGAGGAGCAAGCCCCCCCCCCCCCCCCCCCCACAGGGAGCAACAGCACCCCTCCTTCCTCCGACCAGTTAAAGGAAGAGAGGAGAAAATTGGGGAATCAGAGTCGGGGGGGGGGGGGGGGGGGGGGGTTGGAATGTGAGTTGAGTTGGAATCGTCCCGAGACGGGAATCGAAATCGGAAGAGTGTTTATTCTGCTTTTTACAACCCGTCCTGACCCGCTGGATTACGAGAGTCTGGACGTTCAGCTCGTGATTAAGGACGTTTGAGACGACGATGATTCTGTGGAACGTCGAGGCTCCGTTAAAACTTCAAACTTCCGTTTGAACTTTTCCCATTTTAGTGCTATTACCGCACCTTGAAATGTAAACCACGTCCATTTCATCTCGGCTAGATTTAAACAAAGCTCGTTTTGCTGCCAGTGCGAGTTCAGGACACCCCAAACATGGGAATGTCTCCGTGGACAATGTCCCCGTGTGTGAAGTGGACGGACCATCCATCACGTTACCACGCCGCCGAGGTCGGAGACGGCTGCCCCGGAGCGCTGCAGCTGGAATAACGTATTAACACAGAGTATTCCAGGAACATGAACCCGAGTTCGAGTGTCCCGGTCTTCACCCAACGCGTTTTCTCCCGGGCTGGCGGCGCGCTCAAACAACCCACCGATCAAAGATGGACGTGTGGGTGAAGAAAAAACATTCTGCTGCGCCGCGCCCGAGCCGGGACGGGCTGCCAGACTTCCTCTGGTCATCTGCTGAAGGCGAAGAGACCGCCACTCCGGAGGGGCATCCGATGCCAGCTCCCACTCCAGGACCCCCCTCCAGGCCCGCTCTGTGGACGCCGCCATCTGCGCTGCCTCCCGTTGGTAAGTTGGCAAAGGAGGCGTCGCACGCCTCCCTCTCCCTGATTTGGGCGTTTGGCCCGGGGGCTGGAGGAGGAGGCTCCGTGTTTCGGAGAGCCACCCCGTAACGCTTTCCTCGTGAGCGCCGCCCCGGAGGGCTGCTGGAACGTCTTGCGGCCATCTGGGGAGAAGTGGAGCGTGGCGGGGAGCAGCTGGACGCTTACAGCTGCTATTTAAACCCTGGCAGCAGGAGGAGCGCATCAGTCCGCCTGCAGGAGGCGCAGGGAGCAGAGGGAGCCCCGACACCGGCCTCCTGCTCCAGGACCTCAGCTCCCGTTTTAGGAGACGCTCGCTTTCAGCAATTCAATGTTTCACGTCATTTATTCAAGAAAACTGAAAAAATGTTCAATCTGACCATTTTTTTTAAAATCCTTTTTTCATTCAATAATTTCTTTCTGATTTATTAAAAACTAAACGCAGTAAAAGCTGCAACAAATAAAACGCCGACGGCGCACGAGAAGAAAAACGTGCACCAATAAACAAACAAACAAGCACAGAAACAATCCGGTAAACGTGGATTGGCCGCTGGGGACGCCGTGGGAGGTTTTCTGGCAGCGCTGAGTCCCGATTCTTGTGTCGATGCGAGGAACTGGACCCCCCCCCCCCCCCATGCGAACTGACCGGAGGGAGGGGAGCGTTAATTAAAGTGTTAAAGGTAAAAGAAGTATTGACTTCCTCTCTCCTCCAGCAGCCCCACCCACCAGCAGCTAGCAACTGCCCCCCCCCCCCCAAGGTAAAGTCTTCCACCAGCTCAGACATGGAGCTAACTGGGGGTGGGGGGGGGGGGGTCCCACTAAGACCAATTAAGGCTTTCAATAGCAGACTGAAAGGAAGACAAATGGAGGCAGAAGGCCCGATTACTAGAAACCTTTGTACAGATGTAAAGCAATTAGAGCGGTCTCCGGGGCAACAGAGCGGTCTGGGGACAGACGGAGCGGTCTCCGGGGCCAGGCGGATCGGTCTCTGGGGCAACAGAGCAGTTCAGGGCCAGACAGAGCGGTCCGGGGACAGACAGAGCGGTCTCCAGGGCAACAGAGCGGTCCGGGGACACAGAGCGGTCCGGGGACAGACCGAGCGGTCCGGGGACAGACAGAGCGGTCCGGGGACACAGAGCGGTACCTGTGAGTCATGGATCCTCCAGCCGGTCCAAAGTGGGAACAATCCCTCTTTTCTGTTTAGGGCCCCAGCCAGCCGGACTATTAGTGTCATAGATCAGCCGATAGGCCCGGTATCGGTTTCCCTAGTGCAAGGACGAGGCAGCGGTCTGCCGAAGAGGAACACTCCGCCCTCCTTTATGCGTCTGTTGGGAGAACAGGGGCTGTATTATCCGTTCAGACGGGGCCTTTTCACTAAAACAAGGGCAGATAGGAAGCGTGGAAGCTCCGACGATTTAACCAGGATGGCCTTGTAGCCGCCGCCTCAGAGGGGCGGGCGTTTATTTTAACCACGTGCATCCTCGCGGCCTTCCGCATATTCCCACAATCCCCACGCGGCGCGTCTCCAGTCGGAGCAGACCGGGTCAGAATCCGCACGGTAGCAAATGAATCGCTAACGGGAATTTATGCTCACTGGTCCGACCTGCAATTAACTAAAGCAAAATCCCTCCCCGTGGCCTGCGATGATGAAATAACTTTGACAAATGGAGGCCTGGTCTATAACGACCTTTCCCCCTTCCCCGAAGACACGGATAGCCGCAGCCCTCATTATTTATGGCTAGCTTTAAAAAGCAGGTATCGGAAAATGAACGCGCGGCTGTCCGTGTGTGTAATGGGGCTAATAATGGCGTCCTGTGTGATGCGTAATGAACCCTGCCCGCCTACGAAAGCCGCACCTCTCTGCCGGATTGACGAGCGGCGTGCTTTCAGATCGGCAGCGCGGCTCGGAGTCGGAGTCGGCTAACGCAGATGTTTGTCACCTGACTGCAACCGTCGAAGCAAAAGAAGCAGCTAAAGGAACTAGAAAAGCTCTCGGCGAGCGCAGACCTCCCCCAAGCAGCTCAGTGTTGTGAATAATGGCCCTGCATTTATTGCATCTACATTTTTAGATTCATAACCAAAATATACGTCTGCTTATTCAGCTCTGACAGCAGCCGACTCGAACCCAACCCGAACCCGTTCACAGCTTCAGCTCGATGACGTCCCCGGACGCTGCCGGTTAAAGACTTCAGCAGATGGCCGAATACTTGGCAGAAGAAAAAGAGCTGCTCCGAATATTTCATTGGCAAATCTACAGGCGCACGACGAAAGTTCATGCCAAATACTTCACTTTGCAAAAAGAAGAGCCAGCCTGCGGGAAAGTCGAAGCGTTGGGAAAGGAACAATACGAGACGGAGAAATGAGGAAAAACTGGAAGACGTTCAAATGGCGGTAATACGATGCTGCTCGTTCCGAACACATCTAACGTTCTCCGGCTTCGTTCGGATCTCCCCGGCCTTAAATAATCACCGTTATAATAAAACCGAGTCGAGGAGAAGGACTCTGGATCAAATCAAGGGAGAAAGAAGAACCCGGCCTCAGCACTCTGGGAAACTCTGACTTCGCTATCCCGGATTGGCCGGCGCCCACTTCCTTTAGTGTCCGGCCAAAAGCTTAGGGGGAAGGACACTTTGTGGTGAGTGGATGCACATTTAAGAGCAGCCGAGATTACTTGCAGGATTTGGTATCAATAAAGACACAGATAGAAGAAGACTAAAATCCACAAGGCAGAAAATCAAATCAAAAGCTCATATCCTGCGTGACCCCGCCCGGTGTAAAGGTTAGGCATCGGATTCTCCCGACTACGAGTCTGTCAAAATAAGAGGCTCGACGACTTTCCAAAAAGGAAGACACGTCATGGAAGAAGGATGATCGGCAGCAGACGTTCCGAGTGGGAGGAACGTCTGAGAGGATCCATCGTTCCACGACAGAAGGTGCTTCCAACAAAGCCATCCTCAACCCCCCCCTCCTGCTGTGAGAGTAAAGTGCAAGTGAATAGGGAGTACTAAGCGGTTCACCTTTACAAAATAAAAGCTGACAAACAGGAAATTCACCTGAAGAAAAATCAAATGTCTGTGGCCCTGCCGTGAAAGTGAGGCCAAGGACGGCGTATCCCAAGCGCTAGATTGCTTTCACATCAGATGATTAGTCTCATCCGTGCTAATTACAGTGAATGGAAGCTAATTAAGAGGAGCTACGTGTCGGCTAATGAGGATTTGGGGCCGTGTCCGTCTTCTAACATCATTTGTACCACATTACCCGTCCTGGAGATCAAAGCCTTTTATATTTAAACCGAGCAGATGACACCATCGCCTGTGCGCCAGCCCCGCGCTAGCTATCAGGACGAGCAGAGAAACGTCCATTATGGCCACGAGTCTTTCCTCGAAATCAAGCGTTGAATCGGAGCTCAATTTGGGTACAAATTGTTCCCTTCGGCAAAACATCCCTTTCCTCTGCGGTGTGCCATTATGATGTGCACGCTGCTGGCGTGAAGCTAATAAGCAGCTAAAGCAGGATACGGGAAAGTCTTCAAAAAAAAAAGGCCCGGCAATTATCCGAGCAGCGGCGCTTCCTGCCTCTTCCTGGCGTTCCTTCGACACCAACTAAAACCACAAGGAAGTCTTTGAAACGTGGCGTCATCTGCGAGGCTAGCTTATTAGCATTAGTTAACGACAAATTCCCTCTTCTGGATCACTCCGGATCTAGTCCCGTTAATCTCCAGCCGGAGACGGTCCTCGACGCTCCCATTAGAGCGACTCCCCGGGCATTTACCACCTCATCTCATCGCTCTCTGTTTACCGCCGGTAAATTCGCTCTGCGTCTCCGGTAAACGAAGGAGGGATGAGTGCGTCAATCACGAGGCGCGGCAGGAAAGCCGCTCGCTAGCCCGCAGAAGCTCGCGCACGTGGAACTGGCAGGCGCCGGCTTCACAGCGGCGCTCCGGCTTATAATTAACCACGCGAGCTGCAATCAGAGGCCGCCGCCGCCGCCGCCGCCGGCTTGTTTTCCTAACCTCGGCCAGACCTCAGGCAGAGGGTCCACTTAGCCCGTCGGAACCGGCCCACCGCCGGAATCACTTGATTCCGCTGATTAAATGTGCAGAGAGTAAAGAGCAATCTGCTAAATTACAAGCATTTTGCAGATGTAAATATAGAATAATTACAGCAATTAAAGGAGATTACGGGAGATTGGCAGATGGGGAACGTAACGTAGTTTTAATTAGAGCTTGAACGCACCGAAACACAAACAGAACGTTAACCCCACTAAGAACAGACTGGGCTGTTCGGCGCTGACAAACCGCATCCTGATGCAGATTCCTCAAACCTTATAATCACCTGAAGCTACAAAGCGTGAGCGACGGGAAGCTAGAGAGGCTGGGAATAACAAAGCCGGGAAAAATCACGGCTGGGAATAACAAAGCCGGAGAAAATCGCGGCTGGGACGACGGAAAGAATGAGAGGCGGAGACGATGAAAACCAGACGGAACGCTCAGTGACCGCTGCTCTCGGAGTAGCAAGATGAATTAGGATGACATGCACAAATATTTTGACAACGGTTAATATGGCATTAGAGACAATTAGATGGGATTTAGAGTCTGAGATCAGTCCTGGAAAATGAGAAACAGCTCGTGCGCCTGGAAGAACCTCGCAAATTAAGACAAGGGAAAAGGTCCCGGAGCAACTTCAGGAGGCTGGCACAGAAAAACGAATGAACTAAGCTGACAAAGAGCTTTACAGAGAAAAGAGAGAGAACAAATAAAGGGATGCAGGATCCAGACGCCTCATTTAAATGAACGTGGATTACAGAGGGCTGGAGCGACGGCGTTTAACGTCCACAATCAGAACCATGAGGTCACTTAGCGTGACACCAACCAACCGCTGCACTGGTTCTGTCCTAAAGTAGTCTGGACCAGCTCCAGGGGCCGGGGGCCACCTGTGGGCAGGTCCCCCCGGGGTGCCCTCTTTGTGGTTCTGTTCTTTCTGATGTACGATGGCATGAAAATAAAAGAGAGAGAATTCAAACTCTTTCAAGTGTCACATGAGTCAGTGGCGCCGGGCACAAAGGGGGCGTCGCTACCGAGAGCCTGAATGGTTCCTCATCCAAAGGCCCATTTCACATCCAGCCCCGCCCGCTCCCAGCCGGAGCCGCCGGGTGGATTCCAGAGCGCTAACAAAACACTTAACAGGCGTGCTAATGCTAACCGAAGACAAAACGTCTGTCTTCCTTCCCAGCGTCCGCTCCGGCTTCTCCTGATGGACAACCGTTACTCCGGTTTGCCCCCCGGGAGCAGAATTCCAGGAGCCTGAAGCGTGAAAATCTGCCTTTGGTTGCCACCACGATGCTAATTCCCGAGTCGTCACGCGGAATGAAGGATTTTAAAAAGCAGTGGAACTCGAGTCAACGGAACGTTGCATTTAAAACAGATCGTAACGCCCCGTTGAGTATCGTAACCTCCTCACTTCAATCCCGGATTCCTCGTCCAGCTTTTGGGAGAGGATGCAGCCGGAGCGCTAACGTGGGCCCCCCCCCACCCCCTTCACGGGTTTTTAATGCTGCGGTTTGTAGCTTGGTGGACCGCATGGAATCCCTGGCTAAATTTAAACAGATTAGTCATGTGTGTAATGGATAACATTGATCATTTATCATTAACCGAAACGGAACACGAAGCATCTCCAGTGGAAAATATGCACAAATTAAAACAACGTGGGTCTCAGGAATCTGTGAAACACCAAAGAGAGAAATAAATCGACGCGTTGGCGACGCGTCCAGGGTGTGCCCCGCCTCTCGCCATAGCAAGCTGGGATGGGCTCCGGCGACTCCTGTGACCCGGCAGGCAGACAAGCGGCTGGAGACGAGGTGATCGTCTAATCCCGAGTGTTTAATCCGATCGATTCTCGCCATGTCATGAAATTAGCCGCGGTCAATATTCGGTTCTCAGATTTCTTGGAGTCGAAGGCTTACAGGAATTCTGCAGCATGTCCAAACGAAGCCCGGTGAATCCCACGGGGGGCCCTTATCTGGCCGGGGGCCACTCAGAAGCTGGTCTTTCGCTGGGGGGGGGGGTCAGGAGATGGTTTTGTCTCAGGTTTAGGTTTCCGGCTCCCACTCGACTAACAAAGGCAGCACGGCATCCAACGACCCCCAAGAAACAGGGGGCTCTATTCCCTCGAATCAAAGGCACGGAGGGGGCGTGGCTTCACTCCCCTGCAGCGGCCGGCCACCCGGGGGCGGGTCGGCTGACGTGAACCCGGGTCAGCGCCACTTTGGGGAGGCAAGTACTGGCAAAGGACTGTGTAAACTGATGCGGTCTACATGTGTGTGTGTGTGTGTGTGGGGGGGGGGGGGTCACACAAACAGACAGCTGGACTCCCGAGAGAGTCTGCCAGCAACTGGCTCTGTCCTTCAACAGGCAATTAACACCGTGTCCATTATAGCCCCCAGGGGAGCCCCCAGCCAGGGAGGCCAAGAAAGGCCTCATCCGAAAGGTCAGGGCCTGCAGGGGGGGGGGCAGAGGATAGAAGACGACTCTGAGCTGCCTACGAACAAATGGAGTGTAAAGCAGGAGCTATTTGTCACCGGGGGGGGGGGGGGGGGCATCCGTCTCCGCCAGACAGGGGGGGGTGTCAGCACCAAGGGGTATAAATAAAGGCTCCTGCTCTAATTGCAGCCTTTTCCAAGCATCTTGGGAATGAAGCGGATCCACTCGGAGTTCTAACCCCCCCCCCGGGTCAGGTCCGTCACAACCCATCAACGTTTCCTCTTGTTTCGTTTGATCCCAAGGAAAGCTGAGGGGAACGTCATCACGCTCTGCGATGGAATATCCGGGACCTCCATCGGGAGCTTCCGTTGGGAATTTGTTCCCGACCTTGCTCGACCTTGGTGTTTGTTGTTTCCATCGCACCCTTCTGTCCCGTTTCTCTGCATTCGGGCGACGTCGTTTTCCAACTTGTCGGAGCGGAAAATAAAGTCGTATGTTTTACGTGTTTTTTTTGTAGTTCGCTTCAGATCTCTTCGTTGGACTGAATCAGAACATCTTTCCTTTTTAAACGTTTAAACCCTCATTCATTATTTGTTTATTAGCGATGGAACTTTCTACACCTGGGCCAAAAGTCCAGCCCGGCCAAACACCTAAAGGGTGGAAAGGGCAAAGTGCATGGCAGGACGAGGAAGGGGAACCTTTACCACGGGTTAGTTAGCGGCTTTAACCTGCTGGGTTAGGGTGTGGGCGGGTTGCTGATAGCGTTCCCTATCCACTAGGGGACCCCAAAGTTAATCAATCACACTAATCGATCCGACCCGATGTCGAGCCGCGTAAACCGCTTCAAGCGGATCACCGGGATAAAACTCGCCCGATCCCGGCATCCGTCCTCGACCCGCAGCGAAAGGTCACGCATGAAGTCGATACGCGACACGTGGCGGCAGCCTGAAGGCACTGAAGTACTCTGAGCAGTACTCTGAGGAGTACTCTGAGGAGTACTACGAGGCCACGCTGGGAATAGCGAGTCTATTCTGCCGTCGAGACGGAGACCAGCCACTTTATTTCGTTTGGCTCCCCCTCAAGTCGGACGCTTCCAGCTCTAAAAGTTAGAGCAAACATCTGTCTCGGGAGAACAGCTGGAAGTTCCCGCTCGGCTCTACGGAGCCGTCTCGACGCTTCCTGGCAGACGGCGTTTACAGCCGCCGCATGATGCGATGCAATAAAGTTTTACTTTTCAAATAAAAGTGATTTATTGCGAAGCAGCTCAATGCGGACAGTTTTGCAAGCAAATAAGCCGGAGAGGCGGCGGCTGGCGGCGCAAACGAGGTTGTTGCATCATCTTTTGACCTTTACTTCATAAACGCACGGCTCCACAATCGTTATTTGTTAACGAGCACGAGCGAAGACGAGCTTCATCAGCAGCTTTAAGAGAACGGGTCTAGAACCAACAACCTTTAGCGAGGATTCATCACCAAACACCTCGGCGGCCCGAAAACGTCTTTCCAATCAACTGAGCGCCGGGATCTTTGACGGATCTTTGACGGATCTTTGACGGATCTTTGGCGGATCTTTGGCGGATCTTTGATGGGATCTTTGGCGGATCTTTGACGGGATCTCTGGCGGATCTTTGACGGATCTTTGGCGGATCTTTGGCGGATCTTTGGCGGATCTTTGGCGGATCTTTGGCGGATCTTTGGCGGATCTTTGACGGATCTTTGACGGATCTTTGGCGGATCTTTGATGGGATCTTTGGCGGATCTTTGGCGGATCTTTGACGGATCTTTGGCGGATCTTTGGCGGATCTTTGGCGGATCTTTGGCGGATCTTTGACGGATCTTTGGCGGATCTTTGGCGGATCTTTGGCGGATCTTTGGCGGATCTTTGGCGGATTTGAGGTTGAGTTTAAATAATGCTGTTTCCTGTTTACTAGAAAACCCGCGGCGACGCCCCCACCCTGAGCTCGCCGGGGTTCGTGGAACGCTTCCTGTGAAGATGGGTCTAAACACTCTCTACGTGACATAAATGTTAATGATTTCAAGGTCACAGTCGATAATACAGTCATCTCCAGCAAAGAAGAGATTACCTATTTGGGCTGTGTTCTTGACAAATACCTGTCTGGCGATAGTATGGCAACTAAGGTGATCAAAAAAGTCAATCAGAGAACAAGATTTTTGGGCAGAATGTCTGCTTTTGTCAACAAAAGTGCTCTCCGGACGCTTGCTGCAGCCCTCGTTCAGCCCCTCTTTGACTATGCTAGCACCTCCTGGTATTCAAACATCAAAATGTCCCTGAAAACCAGGCTCCAAACCTCCCAAAACAAACTGATTCGGCTACTCCTCAATCTGGGGCCCATGACCCACCTTCTTCCTGGACATTTTGCTAGCCTAAAATGGCTCAGGGTAGAAGACAGGGTTAAACAACTCAAAATGGGATTGGCATTTAAAATAGTCAATGCAGCTCTGCCCTCAGTCCCCTCAATCCCTGCATACCTGACGGAACACCTCCACAGATTTAGTGACACCCACAGCCACAACACTAGAGGGAGCTCAAACAACAACCTGATTACCCCCTCCTATAGGACTAACATGGGTAAATCATCTTTCTACAATACGGCCACCCAAGGGTGGAACGGATTGACTCCCGCCCTCAAAACATGCACCTCTTTGGCCTCCTTCAAAAAGGCCCTAAAAATACACCTTTTAGGGGGACAGAAACGGAGATAGTCATCACGACTCTCTCCGGGTCAAACCCCCCCTCCTTTTTTTTTGCCCACCTATGTTGCACGTATTAATTGCTTTAGTAATTTATTGTAATTTATGTAAGTTATTTATTGTCATTTCGCATCAGTGGTGTAATTTATTTTAGATTAATTGTTAGTTTGCACTGGCGGTGTAATAACATTTTATTTTTGTCTTTCTAATGTTACGTTGCATCAATTGCGTAATTTAATATTGGATTTATTTTTATTTGTATTGTTTTTTGTGGATGATTTATGTACGAAGGACTTTCAACGGAAACAAGCCCGCAAGGGCTTTTTTGAAATGCTCCTCTTAGACAGGATGTTTGACGTTATTTGTACTGTAATACATGCTACTGTGTGACTGTACTTGTACTCTAACATTCTATCTAATAAATATATTCATCATCATCATCATGGAACAGTCCAGAAACGTTGACCTCACTGCGGGTTCCCCGTATTCCGGTTGTCCGGGTCTTTCCTCTTTGAAGTTGGTCGGCAGCATCCGAATTCTCGGGACGCCGGCGTGTAAAACCCGGAGCCGAACAGGACGGCTACGAACCCGAGACAAACGGCGTGTCGTCTTCATCCCGCTAAGAAGCCGCTAAACAACGTTAGCGTATTGATCCGACGCGAGGAGGAGGGATCGATGGAATCAATAAAGGAATGGACACACAAACGAGTGTGTAAGTCCAAGAATGATTAGGAGGCGGCAAAGCGCCAAGGGCGGGATGAAACCAGCAGGTGATTAGAAGGAGCTAATCAATGAACTCGGGATGAGCGGCGAGCGGAGATTAATAATATTAGTATGTCGTTAGCCCAGTGATTAAAACAGCGAGAGCATCGGTCTAGAACTAATCACATCTGCAGGATCTCATGCCTATCAATGAGCGGGAGGCGGAGCCGAGGAGAGGAATCACACGGGAATAAACCGATACCGATCGGCTTCTCGTCCCGGCCAGATGAAAACAAACGAAACAAAGAGATCAATTATCCTAAATATCTTTTACCGGATTCAGACTCGAGTCTTCTTCTTTCCCTCTCTGGACAGAATTCCAGGAATTCTATCAGTAATTATTGATTATTACGATTCATCGCGTTTGTTTACATTTCCTTTGGTTTTCCGACGTGCCAAATTCAACAAAACACAAAATACGGATATTCGGATATTTACCAATATCCTCCTGATTGACCGATCCACCTCCAGAACTGGGATCGTTTACACACCGCAGACAGAAATCGATGTTTGTGTCGCTTACGGCGGGACAGACTTGGGACGCCGCCCCGCGCCGTTCAGGGCGGAGCTGCTAATCCGCAGATCGGATCCCGAACACTAACCCGGCCCAGAAGAGAAAACCCGGCATCCAGAGCATCCGGAGCGCTTGGAGAGCTTCGCTCTCTTTTGATGCTGCAGGATAAAACGTAAAGAATCCGATTCCAGTATTGATTTTTGCTCACGTAGCATGTTCTAAATCTAAAGTCTGTTCCGCCTAATCCGGGGAACGCGCCATTCCCTCTGATGAAGTCTCCAGACCGTTCTTCGTTTATGATTTATGGAGCGCCCCCCCCCCCCCCTGCTGAGTGGGGCGTCCCCTCCGTGAAACGTGTCCTCTGTCTTTGTCCCGGCTGGACGAGGATCTCGGACTAATGATGCAGAATTCACTTCTTCTCAGCGGCCTCGCTCCCCTGACGCCATGCAGGACTCGGAGTCGCGTGGCGGGAAACCGCTAGCGCTCTCAGGCATCTGAGGCGCCATGACACATTCATCCTCTCCCTCCCTAGCCGGGGGGGGGGGCGATCTCATTAGCCGCCGCTGGATGAGGCGTCCTCTCCTCCCAGGTTCAAGGTGATGGAAGATTAGGCCGTTTGGCCTCAGCTCATTCCGCATTCACACGGCGTCCCCCGCTACCCGTGGACGCCAATTACATTGAACCCGGGGAGTCGAACTCCATTAATTCTAAATGGAAGATTAATTTAACAATATGCAGCAGATATTTGTTACAAACCCGTCGTGTGAAAGTGACGTTTGGCTATAAATTTGGCGGCGTTCCGGTCCGGCTAGTGAAATAAATCACCGCCGTTTATGGCTAATTCCTTTTTTTCCACCTGTGCACGAGCGGCGAGGAACACGGCCAACGGGGGTCGGATCATAAATATACCTATAAATAAAGAAAAACGACGTTGTTACCGCCCACTAACGGTATTAGGGGGCGTTTTCTGCAACACCGGGAGGCAGAATTTCTTCGCTCTGTCGCTCTAGACAAGACGGGGACGTCAGGGTGAACAAATCACTCGCACCTAAAAATAAGGCCGGTATTCCACGCCGGCTACGGACGGAGGCTCCCCTGGAACGCCACGTAAATAGGTCTGGAGCCGGGGGGTGGAGTCTTTACAACGGAGGAAATGACACGACCAAATCCCGCTTTTCCTCCGTCTTATTCCCATTTGCCACATGAGACGTTTCGAGTCTTTTTTCCTGGAACTAACAAACACTAAATCCCTTTCGCTCTGAAGTAAGTTCCAATTAGCCACGATTCAAAATGGGACAGCTTTCCTTTCAAATTTGGGAATACTGTGTCTTCCGCCAAGGGTTTGGGCCTCGCTGTGTCCCGGGAGACTGCACGGATCCGTCCCCTCCCGCTCCTCCTCAGCATCGCCTCCTGGGACCGGCTCTCTGCTTTTTTAACCTCCGAGCTCATTATCGGAATCCTCCGGGGCGCTCTCCTAACCGGAGACTCGCCGGGAACGCTCGCAAGCCAACATGGACGCCGCCAGGCACGGGGACGAGTAGCTGGAGTAGCTTTAATACATATTTAGCACCTGCTGAGCCACAAATGGAGACTCGGAACTCGGGATGAGAATCGATACGATTCCAATGCGATTTTCGACTCGGTTCTTTAGCGCATGGTAAACGTTGACCCCGGAGCTCCGTAAAGCACATCGTGGCCCGGATGCATCCGACGGCGTCTCTCTGGAGCGACGTTAGCGGCGGCTAAATAAAGCGAGAGGCAAACGAGCGCCTCGGAGGAGTGATCCGCTCAGACTCCAATCTTTGAACGCTGCAAATTAAATTTCCTCGTCAAGACTCTAATCATTCACAGCAGATGTGGGGGGGGGGGGGCTTACGCGCCGCTTTAGGTCTGCGGGAATTCTAATGGTTATTGTTTCGGTTTAAATAGGGAGATTATTGCGTTTTAATAAGTCCTCCTTGGGATTCGCTGCAACAACGGAGCGCTGCGAATGACTGTAGCTGCTGTTCCTGCAAACGGGGGGGGGGGGGGATCGAGCCACTCAGTGTGACAAGTCGTCGTTCCCCCCCCCCTTCCAGAGATGGCAGCGGGTGTATTTACCACCAAATTAAGAACGTGCTGTGGGAATAATATTTTCATCCGATGAGGAGAGGATAAAGGATGGGGGGGGGGGGGGGGGCGGGGGGGCTTTGGCTGTGGATTTTCATTAAAATGACACATCTGTTCAGCAATTTCAGCAAAAGTAATTCCGCTGAAAGTTTTATCAGCCAATTTTAATTATTCACTCCATTGACTTGAATACAGGATTCATCTTGTTGAATTAAAACGTTCAACAAGATTATTTTTCTCTCCTCTTCCTTCCTAAAGGGAGGAATAGAGGCTGCCGGAAGCGGGGGGGGGGGGGGGGGGAGGGGGGGCAATCAACAAATTGAATTGTCATGCACTGCGGATTAAATTGTGATTTGTTAATTACAAACGCTTCTGTATTCTGAGGAATTAAGAGTCTCGGAGGGATTGAATGTTAAATGCTTCGAGGTGAGCTGCGGCATCCCGTTTCTGTCTCCTATGTCGGTGCAGCTAGCACAGCCAGCACGGTAGCAGGAGCTAGCACGGCTAGCACAGCCAGCACGGTAGCAGGAGCTAGCACGGCTAGCACAGCCAGCACGGTAGCAGGAGCTAGCGTAGCATTGGCAGTTTCTCCCTGGGTTAGCAGCGCCGTTAACCCACGGGACGCTGGTGGAAAGGGGACAACTGTGGGTCAAAGACAGAGAGGAAGACGATGCAAAGGACACGGTGGAGTGGAGACGGTTGCTGTGGCAACCCCTGACAGGACACATAGAGGTTTTCATTTTCCAGTATTCTGGAGGTATTCCAGTTCTCTTTTCCCGCCTGGGAATCTCAACCCGTATGAAAACAAACCCAGCCCCCCCCCCCCCCGATATCAGCAGAGAGCATCACAAAGCCCCCCCCCCCGTCAGTCAAAGCTCCACGGGGGGGGTAAAACACAAAGCTCCACGGTGCAGACGGACCCCCCCTCTGGCTTTAGCGTCTTATCTCCTCAGGTAACTTCCTTTTCATCCCCGGAGCCCCCCCGGAACAAACGAGACGCCCGGGCCGGGAGACGGGCGGATCGCAACGCGGCGGCTTGGTTTCTCAGTCCGACTGGGGGGGGGGGGGGGGGGGCTTTTCCTGGACAAAGGCAGGAAACTGAGAACAACGCAGCTTAAATAATAGCCTGGGGGGGGGGCTAATGTCAGCTTTACCATAAAGCCAACCCTGGGGAGGCTCAGGGGCCGTGGACCGGTCTATACCCGGGCCTGTACGGATCAATCCACGTCTGCAGAGAGCACAGACCTCCCCCAAGCTGCTCGCTCCCCTCCCAACCGGATCTACACGTCTAAATGGGTTCAGAACCAGAAGACGTTCTCCATGATGGTTCAGATCGGACCACTTTATGACGCGGATGTTTTGAGAAACAGCCTCCATTATAAGTCAACGGGAAAATCCGGAGCTAGTTTTAGAGCTGGAGATGGAATGTTCAGATTCCTGATGAGCGCGTCCGGTCAAAGGTCAGATGCTGCCGTGGCGGAGCCAGGGACGCACGCCGTGGGACTGACTGACTGATTGGGAGGCTGGCTTTGATGGATCTCCTCCATATTCTCCGCTTCCTTCCAAATGACATGCGGCGGAATGTCTGTCCCTCTCGGGGGGGGGGGGGGGTACCGGTTATCAGGTTTAATAAATAAAGAAAGTGAAATCTGTCTACTCTTCATCCTCGTCTGCTCTCCGAGGATTTGCTCGAGCTGCTAAATTAGCATTCTCAGGCCCGATATTCCCCCGGCGCTGGGACGCTTTCCTCCTCTTCCTGATGGAATCGGATGAGCACAGCCGTGGGACTCGCCTTATTCCACTCGGAAGTGTCCAACACACACACGCACGCACACGCACACACACACACGCACACACGCACACACACGACGCGACAGCAGGCTCTGACAGCCGACGTCAGGCAGACACTTTTATTTTGCTGTTAAAAAAGAATGTCTTAGAATATAAATAATAATCTGATATATTCCCAGACGACTGGAATGACCTGAAATAATCGGGATAAAAGGTCTTTCTCGATTTACGACGCTCAACGCAGAGGGTAAACGTTCACAATATCGCCGATCAACGTTTTTAACGTGACTCCACCTTACCTGCTGAAACCCAATCTAAAAGGACATTCAGGAGCGGAATGCAAACTAGAGTGGGTGTAGAGTGGGTGTAATCCACTCAGCCGAACCGCCACGCCGACGACGGGCCCGCAGCCCTTCAGTGGCTCCGACCCGGCCCGCTGCCGGGCCCATTATCCGCTATTCCACGCCCAAGTGGAACGTTTAAGTAATTCTAAAAGGATTGGAGCGCCGGAGCCGAGCAATTAAGGTGAAAGAAATCCCTGCATGACTTACATCCAGTCCTCTGCTAGCGAGGGAGCGGGATCAGGCGGCTAGCAGCTGCAGCTACGCCAAGTCACCGGCTCAAAGGACCCGGCGCCGGAACACCTGAACGGATCCTGCAGGGAGTGAACGGATCCTGCAGGGAGTCGAGGAGGTGAAATGTCGATTTATGTACGAAGGACTTTCAACGGAAACAAGACCGCAAGGGCTTTTTAGAAATGCTCCTCTTAGACAGGATGTTTGACTGTACCTGTACTGTAATACATGCTGTTTGACTGTACTTGTACTTATTGGTATTGGACGGGACAGGAAGTTGAGAGCGGCGCTCCCTGCTGCTGATTGTCGCACCTTGGCCAGCCTGCCGGGTCTACCTGCCCTCCATTGATCTCATTTGGTGAGGAGACGAGGCAGTAATTGGACGAGGTCTTAGAATCAGATGGTCCAGTCTGGCTCAGCTAATTCCACCCTCCCAGGGCCGCCGGGGCCGGGGGCCAAGGTTAATCCCAGCCAATCCCCTGGCCCTGCTCTGCCCTCCGACCTAAGCGCAGCTCAGCTGACGGGTTTTAAGCGGGTCAGAGTTCATCCGCTGCAGATTCTGCACACGGGGGGGGGGGGGGGGGAGGGACGCTGGCGACGACGCGATTCGCTTGCTCGCTCGTTCTCTCTCCGACACGTCGGAAACAAAAAAAAACCACAGACGAGTTCGGTCGTAACGCCGAACAGTCGACAGTCGCACTGGTCGGAAGTCGACGCCCCCCCCCCCCCGTAGTAGATCACCCGGGAGGCTCCGGATCAAAGATCCACTTGATTGCGTTTATTGATGCTTCACAGAAGGCGAGCATCACGGAGACAGCGGCAGGACGGCCTTCCCGTGGAGTCAGACATCCAGATTACAGACGGAGAACCGGGACGAGCATCCGTCCCGGATTACGGGACGGATGCTCGTCTCCCGCCGGGCCAGAAACAAATGAAAATGTTATTCCTCTGCTCATGAACTCCGACCTTCTCCGCTTTTTCACCGCTGGCGATTTCATTTCTCTTCCAAATTTGACTTAAGCCCACGACTTGAGGGAAATAATGTCTCTGGAATAAGCCTGTGCAGCCGTGATCCCGGGGGCGTTGCGTCTTGTCTTTCCTCGCCGCTCGCCGTGTCCGGCCGTCACTTTCTGTTTCGTCATTTATTTGTCTGTTCGCCGCCGCTGAGGTTGAAGGGAAATCACGCCGGCGTCTGAGACAGCGGCGATGTGACATGCGATGCCTCGCGGTAATCCCGTCGGACGGTTTGGATTAAGACAGGAGGACATGTCCCTGTCGTCGCCACGACGACGAGGGAAACAAACAAGCATTACAAATGAAAATCATTTTAGCAGCAAAATGTTCTCAGGCATCGTCGTTTCTGTCGTCGTGGGGATGAATCGGATTAAATCGGATTAAACATCGTTCCATTTACGACTGGATTATTGTTCTCACTCCAGGTGAGAAGAGGAGATACTTATCATGCCTTCATCAACATGCTGCAGCCAGTGGAGCTCCCCCTGCTGGCCAGAGGACGTACGTGAAACCGAACGCCACGATGTGATGTACTAAAACGCAGTACCCAGTACTGCAACGCTAAAACGCAGTACCCAGTACTGCAACGCTAAAACGCAGTACCCAGTACTGTAACGCTAGAACGCAGTACCCAGTACTGCAACGCTCCAGTATTTTAGAGAACAGTTAACAGACTTCCAGCTGCATTTTCACGCGCCTGCAGACACGACCGATCCGACGGCATCGTCCTCCTCATCCGCCCGTCAAACAAACGCAACGAGACAACACGGTCCGCCCACACGGCTTCTACAGCCCGCAGCCACACACACACACACCAGTCCCCGTTGTTCCCAGCTTGGGTCCGGGTACTCCCCTCCCGGGCCTCGATGGGCCCCGGCCCGGTTTGGCTGGCGTGTTTTCTACATGTCGTCTGCGTGTGGGCCGGAGATGAAGACCCCCCCCCATCACAGCATAAAGCACCACTTCCCTTTCTCCTTCACGCAGCTCGTTCCCACATTGCTCTCATTGCCATGGCAACCGGCGCTCTCTCCTCGGGCTCTGCATCCATCCAATCAGAGCGAGGCCTTTGTCGAGATTCCTCCCGGCTCCACTTATTCAACTTATCCCACCGGAACCGCATCCGTGCTGAAAAGGCTGGAACAAAGAGGGGAGGGACTCCCTCGCCACGGAATGGCGTGGCATCAAGAACCGGGCCGACGGGGTTAGGCGAGTGCCAACGCGGAAGTAATGCTCGCCAAGCGTGGCGGCGCATGGGCGTGGCCTATTTCAGCGGGAATGATGTGGAACGGGATTTGTTGTTGGAATCCTGGGAGCCCGGCGACTTGGCGAGGACCGCTCTGGCACCGCTTTAAGTCAAAATGGATTCCGGCTGAGCCTATTTATGTCATTCCTGAAAACATATGGATAGAATTCAGCCGCTCGATGCTTTCAACCTTCAACAATGACATCCGACACCGCATCCGACACCGCGTCTCCAGTCCATTAACCCGCCGCAGCGCTGATGAAGCTGCGTTCACAATCGCTCCAACGTTTATTCACCTCCGTCCGGATCGCTTTCAACCAATGAAACGTCTTGTTTTACCACGCTGAGGCGAAGGTCACGCCGCTCCTCCGATTCCTTGCCCCTGGATGTCGCCGAGCATCAGCGTAGCTAAACGCTCGGCGATGCAGACGCACTCCGATATTTACATCTGGACGGCGGGACAGGAAACACGGAAACACAACGCCACGCCCGCCCCTCTACTTCCTGTTGTCGTCCCGTCTGCTCCGACGTCTGCAGTTCATCACCGCAGAAAAGACATAAAGAAGGGGCGTCGCCCCTCTGCTGCGCTGGGGCCCGTGATAACGAGCTAATTATAGCTACAACATTTCTACTTCCATATTTTAAATGCTCGACTCTAATCGGGAACGTTTGGAATTATTGAGAGGCCGAGAGAAAGAGACGGATAATTGATGGGAGCAATTACAAGTCCTGTGTCGGAACAAATTGGCCGGTATATCTGGACATGCGGGGGGAGGGGGGGGGGGGGGCTCATTTACATCAGGGTGTCAGGGAATAATGGGAGATTGTACTGAGGAAGTGGGCTGGGAACTGCGGCATTCCGACCGGCGGCATCAGGGACGGTCCCGCAAATCCATCCAGAATCATGAGTTTTATAGCAACAAATATACAGTAATATATATATATATATATATTATATACTTCACCAGCTGTAATTTGAGTGTTTGGAATGGTTTCACCACAGGACTCCAAACAGGCTTTCATCGGAACGCCGGTAATAACCGAGCTCGGTTTTACTAGCCATGAGAGCGATCGCCGCCTTCGGGCTGAAACCGCTTCAAAAGCGCCGGAAGACGACGCACTCGACTTTTAACGATATCGCTTCCAGATGTTTTATTAGAACAAACAACTTCCAAGGATCTCGCCGCGTGGAAACCCTCTCGTGCGAGAGAAGCCGGGACGCATTCCATCTGGAAAAACAAGCTTGTAAAAGCGTCTGGAATAACAGCGACGGAGGGCGAGCAGTCGTGTGGCGGCCTGCCTTGCACACAAACCCTGGGCTACGGCGGCGGGCTAACGCTAGCCTCTACAAAGACATCGTCCAACGCATTCGGCGTGGCAGAATCCATTTTCTCCAAAAACAGAAGAACGAAAGCGGGATAAAACAGGAAGAGTTGGATCGAAACAAAAATGGCCGCCGGAACACGGGGGGTGCGCTCATTTCGTTCGGCCTGACGGGTTCTGACCCGGTACTCTGCAGTGTCTCGATATTGCCTCTCATCAAGAGTCTTGGGGAGAAGAAGGAAGCAGCAACTCGCTGTTTACGCGAATCCCAGGCCCGTAATTGGCAATTTATTTGATCGGCAGCCGGGTAATGATGTCGTTTCAGCCGCCACCGCAGAGACTAAACGGGATGATTCATCCCGATCCCTGGCCCGCCTGATCCAGTCGACTCCCAGAATGCCTGCCACCCATTCTGAGGGGGCGGGGGTGCGATGGGGGGGAGGTTGCCATGTCGGCTTCAAACAAGCCGGAGGGAGAGCCCTACGCTTCGGAGCTAACGCGGCTAAGCCTGCCAATTTAGCCGGGGTTTAATGAGCTGGCAGGACGGCGAGTGGGGGGGGGGGGGGGGGGGCTGCCAGGCCCGACCTCCTCTGGCCCCCGTCTCGCCGCCGGCCAGCGCCAGGCCGGAGAACTCGGTTCATCTGCTTCATGGAAGCTCAGGTGAAAGCAACCACCGGCGATAAACGAGAGGAAGTCGGTAAAAAGAAAGCGATTCCCGTTTGAGTGAATCTGACCTTTTGAAAATGAATTCCAGATACGGTTTGGAATTTAGGGCAATATTCCGGTACAATGGTTCCAGTACGGACAATGGCGGGAAAATGACATTCGATTCCTGATTTCAGCCAATTTCCAGAATGAGAAGCTTTGACATGCTTCATTGGTGTGTGAGGAGTCAAATGTGAGGGATACGATGGCGCCGGAGGTCAAAGGTCACAGAAGGGTTTCATGGAGCGTTGGGATCTGTCAGAAGTCCTACCAGCCGGATGTGACCCGCTCATCGGAATAGGCCGGCGGCCCAGATTGCATGTAATCAATATAGGCGAGCAGAACGTTGAACGTTATCAGAACCAGCGGCACGACGTTCCCGCTGCTTCGGAACGCCGCTGCAGTCGCTCCGGAGCAGCCTGATAGGAATCAGCGAGTATCATTTCAATTTCTGTTCCGACATCAAACGGCTGATTTCATTTCATGCCCAGTCGAGCATCGGAGCGCTCCAGAATCCGTGTCTCCCTCCGACCGGCCCCGCCTCCCGACTGGCAGCTTTAATTACGGCGAGATATCTGATTGTCTCGCTGTAGATTCGAGGGGGGGGGGCGTCCGGCCGGCGCTACGAGCTAGCGGTGAATGTACTCACGTCCGTCGGTCTGTCTCTGGAGCTGCTCCTGATGGACGGCTCCGCCTCCCTCTCGCTCTCGCCGTCCTTACAGTTCTGACCCGGCTTCAGCTGCCAAACGCACAAGGAGACCGAGGGTTAGCGACATGACACCACAGCACGGAGCGTCACGCGGAGGCCGCCGGCGCGGGACGGCGTCCCGCCGAAAATCGCTTCACGGATACGCGAGAGCTGGCAGAGAGTCGCGGCGCCGTGTGTCAGGCTTCTGAGCGCCGCCTGCCAACGACAGACACCATCTGATCGCAGCGTGAGGCTCCTCGCAGCACACGGGACAGAGAACGGGGACAAAGAGCCTTCCAGGAACTTCAAACGGAGCCGCCATCCTTTTCCGAGCAGACGCCACATGCCGAGGCAGCGGGAGCTCGAGCCGGAGCGTCGTCCTTCCAGACGCAGAGAGATGACAGCAGTAATGAGGACGCCGCGCCAATCCCGAAAGCATCCGAGGCCCTTCAGAGATCCCTGCAACGACAAGCGGCTCCAGGGCGGCTCATCCGAGCAGCCGAGCCTCTGATGTCGTCTGGAGCGCCGGCGCTGCTCCTTCCAGACCCGACAGACGCCGCAGGTTTCAGTTCAAACGCACATGAAAGACGACTTTACGGGAACGTCCGCTCCGCCAGAGAACGGGGGGGGGGCTTGGACTTGGACAAGCCGATGGCGGCCCTCTCCATCTCCGGCTCGGCGCTGGGGGATGGATTTTAACCCTCTCCTCGTGTTTTCAGGCGCTAGCCATCATGTAGCTTGGGGGGGGGGGGGGGGGGGGGGTAACGAAAGCGACTCATTAAAGATAAAACATTCCCGCTCCCAGCGGTGTGGAAGGAATCCCGTTCCTTGGAAGGATCGCATGATGGATGCACCGGGAATACCTGCCGGACCAAACCGACTCCAGAACCAGGAACACTGATCCCCCCCCCACGCTGTGATAGCACTAATTACCTCCAACGCGTTTTATTCCCACAAAACAGGAGGATCCATTAAAAGAAAATGGGAATAATATTGAGGGGCGCTTGTTTACGCCACCGGCCTGCGGCTCCTTTATCCAAACATGGTGACCTATAATATTTATTAACCGGCTCGCCCCCCCGACGACAATGCCGGGCGGCGTGCCGGCTCATGCATACCGGGCGCTTACAGAAGGAAGCGGGAGCGGGACAGAAATGGAGGCGTGTCTTTTATCAATCAATGTCACATCAAAGTGAAAACCACGGAATCACGGCGGGAACGACGTGCCGCACAGAATAGTGTGCAGCGTGTCCAGAAGGACATTCCAACAAGCAGCGGCTGGTTTTTCCGGGCGATTGGAAAACATATCCTCATTTGTTCCTTTAATTCCTGCCTGAGCTTCCTTAAATTACGGATTTCTGCCCGTCCGGACGTCCCCAAATGAAGAGAATCAAAAAACGATGATAAAAGTAAACGAGGGGCCCACGTGATGCCGCGGGGGGGCGAGGGGGGGGGGGGGGGGCGCTTTGTTTTTAAACCTCTGGTAACGATCCGCAGGCCGAAACGTCGTCAGACCCGAAGCGACAGCAGAAAGACATGAGTTGCGACATTCCTTCCCGTATTCCCGCAGGTCGACAACAAACAGATGGGATTAATATTCCAGAGGTTAATTTCCCAACAATTAAAGACACAGCAAGACATTAGCATCTAATGAAACATTTAAGCTACCAGGAAGTGCATCTGCCGTCAATTTCCGCACAGCGAGGTCTTGTTTTCCTGCAATCTGTTCCGCGTTAGAAGTTTTTTTTTCCCGCCAGTCTGAATCTACTGGAGCAGAGAACCAACAACTGGTTTCCATCGGCAGTCAGCGGGAAGCTTCTGAAAGAGCGCTTCACATTGTTCAAACATTCAAACGGAAAAGATCGCTCTGAAGAGAAAGCGTTGGAAGAAGCTATCAGGGCGGCTAACGCTAGCTAGCGGGACCCGGGAACGAGGCGTTTTAAACGGTGGGTGGAGCGCTAGGACAAAATAAGCGCTCTTACTTTATTTAAAATAAGTTGACACCGATAAATCTGCACCTTCGCCCACCTGATTTTCATCTCGGGAGTGGGCGGGGCTTGATGCCGATACCTCATTAGCAGACTAGCATAAGATGGAATCTAAAGCTAACGCTCTCTAGAGTCGTACAATTCTTAAATGTTCATGCCACAAAGCAGACGTGTCAAATCTGCAGGAAATATTACATCTAGCGGGTGCGTCAGATTATTGATCAGTATCGATCGAGCAGCTCGAAGACAGATTCCTCCAATAAGCACAAACACAGAAGCGTTTATTTACAGCATTACAAGAACAAAGAACGAAACAAAGGCAGTTTTTTATGATCTGTATCGCAATTCAGGTGTAATATTCTGTTAGTACGCGGCTCACGGCACGCAATACTCGAACACAGTACTACAAAACATTCCCAGCATGCAGGAAAAGGAGGAGCCGCGCCGTTTAGCGCCGCTCCCACTCGAACGCATGCAATAACAGCGATTACAAACGTGTCTGGAACACGTGGAGTCAATTATTCTCTCACTTAAAGAAGAAAGCTCGCCGCTGCCACGGCGGCGTTTTACGAGCGTGTCGACCTATCCTCAAGGGCTGCGCTAGAGACGCGATGCAATCAAGCACAGAAGCAGGCCTGCTAGCATTTCAGACCACAACGGCCCTCTTAAACCGAGTCACACGGCAACCCCCCCCCCCCCCCTCGTTCCACAGGAAGGACACCAACAGAACTGGTCTCAGTTTCCTGTGCTGGCCTCGGCGGGATCGCCATCGGCTCCTGGTCGCCCTTAGTTACGCTCGGCGGTAATAAAAGCTGGAACAATCAAACGGCTTTTATTGTTCTTCTGCGGCTTTCGGTAAAAGCTAACCCGTCCTCCCAGGATCTGGCAACGAGAACCCCCCCCACGAGGGCTGCAATGAAAGAGGATCTCATTTACCTAAAAGCGCTTATAAATTTTTAATTTGCTTTAACAAGTAAATTAACAAGTCCTCATTTGGGAAGTTTTATGGCTGCTTGCCGCTGAGGGAGCGCCGGGAAACTTTCACGGATACTCCGCTACCCCGGCTGCGTTGCTGATAATAAATTGTCGATTTCCTGCGGCGCTGTCGAATCCCCTCGGTTTGCACCGACTGCACTTTGAACGTCTCCTTCGCAGCCCCCGCGGGTCCGTATACCGGAGCGATGAAAGTGCTGCGAAGCTTCACGCCTCGGCAGTTAAAGTGAACAATTTCAGGAACTTCCGTGCCTTCCTAGCGCCGGAGGAGACGCCGCCGCCAAACGCTGGATCGCATCAAGTCTCGCTAATTACGTCCCCGCCAGGCCGCACGTCACATCCGCCTCGCGGTCAGCGCGTCTCCGTGACAACAACTTATCCCAGAGTCCGCCGCCATCCAGCCGGTGCAGCGGTACGTATTAGCAACAAGCTACGTAGCCGCGGAGAAGCTCCGGCATTGATCTCTGGCGACGTTTTCAGGTGCCATTTTTCTTGCAGGAGATGGATCGGTGTGACTGGATGCATCCATTAGGACAACCATCAGAACAACCATCAGAACATCCATCAGAACAACCATCAGAACAATCTCGGGCCACAGAGGACGACTTTCTGGCCTACGTGCCGGAATGTGAGATGCGGAGTCGTCTCAGCCACCGCAGGGCGAGAGCATCCAACGAGGAGGTGGAGGACAAGTGGGAAATTGAGGCCCGGGGGGGGGGGGGAGGGGGGGGGGGTAATCGTGGTTGAGAGTGCCGTCTTGATCTCATCAGTCATCCTAAGGACACCATTTCCTCCACCGCATGCTGGAGGCTGCATTTATATATGGCCATAAATCTCTGATCTATGACGACATTACAGACAAATCAATATGCTTTTAACATCCATCCCCCCCCCCCCTCCCCCCGCTCTCAAATGGTCATATAATGCTGTAGCCCGGTGGATTGAGTTATAGGGACAACTCCCAGATTTAATAATGAACTGAGCAGGTGGAGAAAGAGCGTGTGTGTGTGTGTGTGTGTGTGTGTGTGTGGGGGGGGGGGCGGTAATATAAGAGCAGCAGGAGACCTTTATTCTCTCGGATCATATCTGAACATCTCGTTACAGCAGCCCAGCGTGGCAGTTAAATAACCTTCCTGCCCACTAAATGCACCCCCGATTCCACGAGCGCCAACATTCCCCGTGCAGCGGACACAAAGCAGCGTTTCCCAGAATGCACTGGGAGACAGCAGGGACGCCGCCCACCGCCACACAACGACCATTCAAAGGAATTCGCGTGAAATTAATTACATGATTCCGCAGCTTTTCAATCATTTCTTCAATGGCGGCTTTCAGGGACCCGTCCAACGAACGCCGCAGCCAGCGGGCCCAAAACCCAAACCCCCCCCCCGTCCCCGAGCCGGGCAGCCGCAATAGAGACACGAGAAACAGCCTTCTCCTACCGGCGAGCGGGGGCGATCGTCTCTCTCTTTTATCGCCATGCTCTTCCCACCAGGAATTCGCTGCCAGCATATCGGGAGGCAATGAAATGTCGTGCAGACACTGAACACGGGGTCAAGCCGTGTGTGTGGCGGTAACATGGCGGACAAGCACGTCCCGTTTCGGGAAGGACGCCACGGGAAGAGAGGAAAACCGTGACCGGAGCCCGTCATCGGGACGAAGAGGACACGATGTCGGTGAAAACGGCGGAGAGTCGGAGAGAAGCCGTCGTTACGCCAAACCGGAGGAGAGAAAACAGGACGAGCCACGCCTATTGGTCGACGGCCAATCAGAGCAAGGTGTTCTGTGTCCTGGGCGCTGATTGGCTCATTGATTGAAGCATCATTCTTCCAGCTAGCATCAGCGTGTGAATCGTTGTGTCTGTGGACGTTCAGGTCATGAGGTCATAAGTCGACTCCCGCCAGCAGGGGGATAATGCCATTTAACGATTACACCGTGCTGTTGCATGATGGGTAAACCAACGAGAACGATAACGTCCCATCGAACCTGCATTTGGATCCATCTGCGCTGCTATTTGGGGGATTAGCGGCGGCAGTAAAATCTGATACACATTTCCTGTTTGGCCGACCCGGGGCGTCTGCCCGGGGGGGGGGCGGGGGGGGGGCATTTAGTCACCTTCCTGAAATTCACATCTGCTGTTATCAAGTCATAAAACAAGACGGCGATGTGTTCCCGCCGTATTAACACTGAGCTCATGAGCGGCGTGCAGAAAACATCTGCTCCAGCTGCGCTAGCAGGCCGCTAACGGGAAGCAGCAAAAAAAATAAAAATAAAAAAGAAGCCAAGGGCGACAAACACGACGCCGGCGACCGAAACGGTCGCAACTCCGGCTGAAAAGTCGTTTCACCAAGGTTAGCGTTTAGCGTCCTGCTAGCAGCTCAATGAATGGAACGCCGCCACCTTCCGTAAACACGTTGCCACGCCGACCGGGCAGAGCAACCACCGATTCCTCTGTTCCGCGTTGCAGCTTAAATCAGACGCACCTCGAGAACCTGCTTCCCGTCGCTTGGTTCTTTCACGGCGAGATTAAAATCGGGTCAGCCCCCCCCCCCCCCCCCCCCTCCTCTGTCGTGTTTTCAGCAGCAGCGGGGCAGAAGAATGACCCCCTGACCCCTTTGAAAGCCACTCTGTGTTCGGGTCTGGGCTTCCTTCCACTCATAAATCACACTCGTGCTCGTCGTTTGGTTTCCCCCCCTCCAGCCTTTCACCCGGCGGGGGCTCCGTTCGGAGCGCCACATCTTTGTTGGAGGTGCCAGACGACGCCGGCCGTCTTTCTCCGGCTCCTTGAAAGGCCACAGATGACATCCTTGCTGTCATCGATCCGTCTGCGGATCCGGGGAACGCTTAGAAGCCACCGTGAAATCGGGCTCGGCGGGTTTTCCCTCCCGGGTCGCGGCCGACGCTCCAGAACTTGCCTTTAAAGGCCACGACAAGCTTCGTCAATGAATTAATGCCTTGAGTGACGTGCGATCGATGACCCCCACTCCTGGGTCGTCCCGGGCGACAGAGGCCAAATCATAAAACAGCTGCCTCCGACTTCCATCCACGGAATTTTCCACGCTGATCAAAACGGGAAGGAACGGGCGTGCGTTCCGGCCGCATGTCCCGATTGATGCCGGCGAGGGCGGTGTGAGAGAACGTGTGTGTGCGTGTGTGTGTGTGTCTGCGTGTCTGTGTGTGCGTGTGAGAGAGAGTGTGTCTGTGGGTGTGTGTGTGTGTCTGTGTGTGCGTGAGTGTGTGTCTCTGTGTGTGTGCGTGTGTGTGTGTGTGTCTGCGTGT
>NC_090906.1:13206579-13256716 GCF_040956055.1 Brachionichthys hirsutus | reverse complement strand
TCCGATGTCGTGAAGGAGGCGAGGCGAGGAGGCGCGACGCACACAATAACACACTCCGACGCTCTCCTCGATGAATAAACCCAAAGAGGACAACAACATCGGCAGCGGCGGCCCTCTCCTCGTTGGATTCGCCCCTTGGGACACGTTCTTTACGTCTGCATCGACTCAGCCACAAGGGGGCAGTGATGTGCCAAAAGTTCGACAACAGCGCCGGTCGGTTGCAACAAAACTGTTAAAAGTCGTAGACGGCGATACTCTGGACAGGAAGAGAGAATTCGTTCTTCTTCGTTGAGTTGCCTGATCGTAGCTGCGCTGCCCCCCCCCCCCCCCCCTGTATCCGGTGACACTTTAAAAAGAACCCAAACCCATACGAAATGAAGCAGAACACGTCCGGATCGCTTCGTGGTAGAGAACAAATGGACCTTAATTCAAACACTCACATAGCTACGTCGCTAATGATGTCGAATAGCGCCCCCCCCCAGACGCGCGCAGGAAGCTCGCCGTATGATTAATTAAACCGTTACCAAATCAATTCTCATTACCGGGCGGGGCCGGTTCTGATGTAAGGCATTGGATCGCACGATGACCGGCTGCAGCAGCAAGCGTCCGATTCAGTTACATAAATCAGGAGACGCTAGACGGGAGCAGCCGGGGCCGGCGGCGGATCGGATCGGTACCGGGCCTATCCGCCGAGTTTGGACTTCAGATAATAGAAGCAGGAGAGGAAGAGTCCAAAAAAGCTCCGGTGCCGAGTCAGGGATCAACCGATCACGGAGGTGAAGAGGCCAAAGAGCCGCGCTTGGACTTGATCAACCAGCATTCCTGCAGCAAGACAACATTCCATCTTCATCCTCTCCTCATCCTCCCCCCGATGTCTTCTAGCCCGTTTTGTTTATCACACAGAACAGGACCGACTTTCCAGCGACCCCTTAGCTTCTCAGGCTGCAGTAAATGCTTCCGCGCATGCGTAGCTCCTCCCACCTGCTGCGGCCCGGAGCAGCCAGGAGCACGTCGGGTTTGTTGTCCGACGCCGCGCTGCCGTCTTGGAGCGGCGCCCGGCGTGGTTGAATGCAAATCAGCTCAGACGGTTGAACATGCAGACAGGCGCACACGCATGAGAAGGAAACACAGGACCTGTGGGTGGGGGGGCGCAACAACACCAAAGCCCCCCCCCCCCCCCCCGGCCGTGCATAATGCATGAGGAACATGTAAATACATTATTCCGCGCATGCATTAATGATCACGGAGAAACTCGCAGCCGAAGCACCGAGGCAATTAATAAAATATGGTGCGCAGATAAAGCCCCCCCCCCCCCGCCCCCGCCGAGACACATTCATGACAATTCTTAACCTCGTTTTATTCATGTGCTGCTGGGGGGGGGGGGGGCAGCTGGAGGAGAGCTGAATAATGAATGGAGCCTATCACAGCACCCGACTGCTGCAGAAGATACAGCAAAGATCCACGCACACAACCGCCGAGGCCCCCGCTGGAGGCCCCGGGGAGGAAACGAGGGGTTAACCGGTCTCTGGGGAGCCGAGAAATCAGGGGTTCATGTCCCGAACGGAGACGGAGCAGAAAGCATCACCGGTGGAAACGAAGGCAGCGAGGCCGGCAGCTGGCAGGAAGGGAGATCTCAGCGGGTGCCAAATCGGCTCCGTGAGGTCAGCGGCAGGTCACGGAGAGCAAATACACAAAAACGTACAATTTAGCGTTTCATTCCTGATTCCGGAACACTTTCGGACCTGCTCGGGGGGGTTCTGCCTGTTAGAGGCAGCGTTCACCTCAGCTATGTAAGCACCTGGTGGCCGGGTCCCGTCACAGCGAGCATCCGGTAGTGACATCACTTCCTACAGCGCCTGAAGAGAAGAGGAGGCGTTTGGGGAGAGGCGCTGCTCTGCCTCCTCTCCGTCATTCCATCACTCGGGTACGACCACATACCGACAGCCCCCACCCCCCCCCCCCCCCCCCTCCACGCCACGTTTCCCCGTCTTTCAAACACAAAACAGGCAACACAAAGGCCAACACCTCCCCCGCCACGGCGTGCTCATCTCAAGTCAGCAGCACGCAAATATTAGACAGTTCGGGTCGTTACAGTCACACGCCATCGTCACGCATGATCGCTCGGCCTCCATAAAGCCAGCAGGAAAAACGGCGTAATGATTACAAGCACCGCCATTTCTAAATACGCTGCATCCTCTGGTCAAACTAACAGTGCAGGAGGGAGGGGGAACACAAAAGGGAACAGCCTGTCTCATGTGGGGAGAGGAGGAGGAGACCCGGTGTTAATGAGGCTTACACTAAAACACTAATTAACACCTTAATCCTTAAAGACTTACTGAGCACGACTCGCAGCGCTTCATTCCTCCGAGCCAACGAGCACGGATGTGCGTCGGCTGCAGAAGGTCAATTACTGCAGCTAAATTATTCACGTGCACTATTCGGGTCCCGCAAAAAAACAAGCCCATTCTAAAAGAAAACACCGCCATGGCGAGCAAACGCTATCATCGTTAGCGTAATTACAGCGCGCTGCGCGCTAGCTCCAGCGGAGATAAAGTCCAGAGACGAGGAGAATGGGAAGGCGAGGAGGGCCAGCATCCGGAGCCGGTGAGACATCACAGCGTTCCGACGGTCGACCTCTTCCTCTCCTGCAGGAGGAACGGGAATCTGCTTCCTGTCATCCTCCATCTCGTCAGCCTTTGTTCAGACATCTTGCATCTCCTCCAGCAGCTGTTAGCAGCTGTTAGCAGCCTGCGCCGACAGATGGCCGTTCGGCTTTGATACGCTCTCTCCTCCGGCCCACTCTCGCTCTCCCCCCCCCCCCCGCCCCCCAAAATGGGCAAAACTTTTTTGGTAAAAATATCCAACTTGGAGTAACGATGGACGGTGCTACATGCTGGGAAGGAAAGGCCGTTTGGAGTTTTCCCGCTGAGTGGGTTTGAGCGTCCGTGTGGATCCGTTCTGGATCATTCTAGATCCGTTCTGGATCCAGTTGCACAGACGTTATGTCTAAAGCTTCGGCGACGGAGAGGACGCAGGAAGCAGGACTGTGTCTCCGGAGCGTGCTGTTACCAGAGGGACAAGAAGCAACCAATAAATCCGACGTTCCCACAGCCCCCGTAGGGTGTGCGACGGGACCGGCCTTCCGTGCGGAGGGACAACAGAGGCCTCTTTGAGCCGGAGCGCCGGGATCTGCCCATGCGGCTCGGCTACGGGACGCCGTGTCCAGTCATGCAGCAGGTAGAAACCAGAGTCGCTCGGGAGCGGGAAGCAGGCGGCAGGCGGGACCCGGCATTCCAGGGAGAATGTATGCGAGGCCAAGGCGCTCCGGGATCCTTCCGAGGACCGCCTCACCCACCAGTCCACCGATACGGGATGTGTTGGAGGTGGGAGGAGCTAACGTGGTCCTAATTGGATTTGAACTCGGGACCTTCCGTGCCCTGCGACACGCCTCCATGAAACCGTTCCTTAAACGTCATCGTCCTTAAATCGTGGTTTATCCGGCGACAGCAGGTGGTGATCATAAATCTCCCACAATGCAAGGTGAGCACATTAAATCCGGGGGTGGAGCCTCCACCTGCTACCAGTGAGGAGGAGGAGGAGGAGAAGATGAAGAAATCAAACATGTCTGCAGGATTCCCGTTGTCTTTCCTTCAGGTTGTTCACGGAGACGGAGACAAAGCGCCACAGCAGGGAGCATCCAATCATTCCCTCCATCCATCCGTCAGCCCCGCCCCCAGTGGGAACGCCGAAGGCCCGCGCTCGATCCCACGCTCTCCGAAGCCTCGTTCTGTCCTCCGCTGAGGAGACGCAGGCATTTCCTTTTTACCGCCCGCTAACCGTGTTTACATCCGACAAGGTGACACCAACCACGGAGGGGGGGCCCCGTCTGGGGCCCGTCTGGGGCCCGAACCCGGCAGCGAAGGGAAAAGAGCTCCGTTTGAATGTGGACGGAACAAAGTGAGAGACGCTTCAAACTGTCCACGGACGGAAAGGTAAAGGTGTACAGGTGTTCAATCAGACCACGCCCTCATCCATCCGACATCGAGGACGAGAATAAGACGAGGTGTGCTGCGTCGTCTCCTCCGTGCCTGACAGATGCTTATGCGGGACGGGCGTCGCTTCCTCGCCGCGAGCCGCCTGGGAAAACATCTGGAGCTCGCAGGGATTAGCCAGGAATACCTTCGGCGAGCCGCGATGAGAACTCCCAGAATGCCAACGCTCCCGGAAAGTAAGCGACGGCTCCGGCTCCGCTCGGCTCGCTGAATGCTTGAAGCGTCCAGAGGGAGCGTCCGGACCGGCAGCGGGATGGTTCCACGAGAGGAACCAACGGCTCCAATTAGATGAGAGCTGACAACGGCATTCCCAGCACACTTCTAATGGAGGCCGACGTTCCCCGGTACAGAGCGCCCGGCGGGAATCCACAGCGCCGACGTCTGGAACGCCGTGCCGCCCGAGAGAGGCTTGCTTCCACACCGCGTGTCTCTCCTGCTGTGGGATCATCAGAGACCGGAATAATGATAACCCATTACAGTCATAATAGCCCCCCCCCCACCGCTACACACGCGGTAAATACTCCACAATCTGCAGCCCCCCCCCCTTTGTCGGGATCAGCCGGATCTGGGATCGATCCCACCATCGCACGACAAATACAGAAAACAACACCGACGCTAATCCTTGCTAGGTCTATTAGTGGAACGGCTGACATAACCCGAAGCTCTTTGGTTGCCTAGCGACAACGCCTTGAAGGTTTCCATCATGACAGAGCGGGAAAACCGGCCGACCACGATCCGGTTGATGAATCACTCTACGAGTCAACATCAAACTGGTTTCCGAAATGTGAGAAGCGCGGCCATCTTCTCGCGTCTCCACCTTAAGACTGCGCAAGAACAAAATGGCAGCCCAGGTGCAAACGGATCACCTCGGGCACCGACGGATGCTCCCATGAGGCCACTTGGCACGCCCTCACCTGCCCGCGACAATTAGCCAAACACACGCGAAGCGCTTGTTTGCTATTTCTAGAGCACGCTAATGTGTGACATCGCGTTACTGGTGCCGCAGGGCGGACGCGATGCTAAGCAGGGGACCCGACCGCGGTAACGGGTCGCCTGCGTGGCTAGCGCTAGCGCCAGTCACTGTGTGACGTCATAAAAACGCAAAGCAGCAGCGCTTAAAAACTCAAGACGCGTCATTACTTACAGGATTTAACGATATTTGATGTTCTATAAATATAAACAACAGACACGAGGCAGCGAACGCTAAAGTTTTAGCACGCTAAAAACATAAACTACGTTTCTCTGACGGTAGCAGGCGGTGCAAACGGCATTAAACAGAGAATCCGGCTCCACTGCAAATCTGAACCAGCCTCCGAGGTCGGATGAAGAGCGTCTGGGAATGGTGCGGCGTTCCCACATCGTCCGGGTGTTTGGGAATCTGCCGACGAATGATGCTGCAGAAAACTAAACTGAGCGTGTCCTTACTTTCTCGTTGAATTTGAACTTGACATAAAACCAGCTGGACCTGATCATCCTTCCGTCCTTCCGTCCTTCTGTCCTTCCGTCCTTCTGTCCTTCCGTCCTTCCGTCCTCCGCTCCCGACGGCTCGGCGTGCCGAAGGAAAGGTCTGAGCTTCCTCCAAGGAGCGCTCGGCACGGCAGCAGCGGAGCGTTCCCGCTACTTTATCCCTCCCGCCTCTCCGACTTCTAGCCTGCTACCGTTTCCTTGGCGGTGTGTGTGTGTGTGTGTGGGGGGGGGGGGCGGGATTGGAAGGCTGTCGGACCAGCTCGTCTCCGGCGAGCCTCAAGCCCCCGCCTCCCCTTGTGACCCTCTTTTAACTTTCCGATCAAAGACAGCGCTCCCTTTCTCCCCCTCTTTAGCCGCTTTTATAAACGCTCCCTTCTCCGGGCGGCTCCTCCGGCGCTTCCTACCGACGCTCCGACCTCGGTTAACCCCTTTGGGTATCTATTTCAATCTGCTGCATCTCTGCCCTTCGTAAAGTAACGCCGCCGCCTTTATTATTTCTGCAGACAGCCGACCGTGATGTTGGTCTGACCCCGAAGGCGCGGCGTTCCCACGAGCCAAATAAACTCTGACGGCTGAACAAATGTGCCCCGGAAAAAAAAAAAAAAGGGAGCTCTGTCAAACGCAGTTTACGCTGAGATGAGATTGGAACCAGATCAGCGCGACAGGACGACTTCAAACAGTCACGACTCCCGCTGAACGAGTCCTTGAACTCGGCGTGTGTGGCCGGTTTGTTTTTGCTACTGATAGCACGTTAGCTAACGGATCCCGCCTTCCTCCGCCTCTCCGCTCTTACATCCACGGCAGCGTTTGGGATTCGCTCATTTCAAACATTCCGTAAACAGGAGGCAGCGAACCGACTGAACCGGACCTGTGACAAGATGGCTGCCTACTCCGAAGAAAACAAAGCCCAGCAGAGAGCGGGCCACCCAGCCACTGTTTACAGCACGCCACCCCCCCCCCCCCCCAGCGCTCCCGTATCCACGAGGCCGTGGGGTTTAACTATAAGCGGGCTCGAGTCCCACCGGATTGAGCCAGATTGGGCAGCTGCTGACTGAAACCCGGGCAACGCTCTCAAAGCTCGTCAGACGGACGTTCTGAGCTCGCATCCATGGAAACCAACTGGCCGACCGGAACGCTCTAGGTTGTGGGTTCGAGACCTCGCACCCGACAGTTCTGGGCCGGTGGCGGTTTATCTGCAGGTATCGCAAACCGGAATTAGCATCACGACTTTCTATTTCCAGAACGAATAGAAACAGCGAAGGCGAGGAGGAGAGAACGCCTTTATTTACTGCCCTAAAGTTCAGGTGGGGGGGGGGGGTCTTTAGTCCTTTAGTCTATCACGTGATTTTCTGCGTGGGCTGCGCTGTATTGTTTGTTACGCTCCTTCCTCCTCTTGCCCCCCCCCCCCCCCCCCCCGTAATGGCGGGTGACAGCCTGCCTGCCTGCTCACCTCCCACACACACACACACACACACACACACACGCCCACGCTTGGCCACGCTCGCCGCGGCGTCTTCACAACAGAGCAGCGAAACCACGGCGAGCTGGAGTCCAACAAAACGTCGTCTTCAGACACGACGTTGCTGCGTCGGCAACGAGTTCAGGGCCGCACTTGGAGATGATTAGCCTATCTTTAAATATTTTTTTTGGGGGGGGGGACAAACATAGCGTGCGATGAGATCACAGCGCAGAGTTTTACCGGAGGGCGGGGGGACAACACGAGGTACGCGGGTCCCGTGTGCTGGATGTGGGACGACTATTGAACACTGGGACGGACTAAGATCTCCTTGACTCTTGGGGGGTCTTGGGATATCTGAAGACGACAGCCGATAAAAGAAGAGACAAATGCAACCAAACGGACCCGGACGGAAACATCCCACCCGGGTCCAGGGCCGGGACTTCAGCCGGCGGTTTGGACCGGGTTCTGGTTGAAGCTCCAGAGGGGAGGTGGAAATGAGTCCATGTTCCAATGACTTACAGATGCGGGAGCCGAGTCCAGCGCCGTGAGGTCCGAGCCCGCCTCCTCCCGGGACACCTTCGCACGCACTCAGCAATCCCAGCTGTCCCAGCGTCAGTCGGATGAACGCCGGAAGCAGAGATAAACAGATTGATCGGGACAGGGTGAACCTGGAAGTGGGCTCGGATGTGGACCGACGCTAACCGGGGTCTCTTACGTCGGCCGGGACCGCAACACTTCCAGATGATTACCAGAAATACGAACGAGCAGCTTGAAAGGATTAAAAACAGATTGAACATCGAGCTAGAAGAAGTGCAGACAATCCCAGCTGACTTTGGGGACCGGGGGGGGGGGCCGGGTTCGCTCTGGACGTAAGACAGAGCTCTCAAAGGGCTTGTATACCGGAGCACGGAACAGGAAATAAAATGGAACGTTTATAACAATGAGAAGCTTGAGTGGGCAGGATAAGTAATGAGACGGGAAACGATCCCAGAGAGAGTTCCCTCCTCCCGCTCCATAAATCCGACCCGCCCGACTCCAACACGGTCCGGAAAACTACAAAGTGAAGATCTGTTAACTCGCAATGATTGAATTGACTTGCGGAGATAAATAGAGGCTGAATGAATGATCTGCTGATGCATCGCATCCATGCGAGACGCGGATGCTGCTAGATAGCATGCTAGTTAGCATGCTAGTTAGCACACCTGAATAAACAGACCGCATCCCATTACAGGTGCTCCTTAAAGTGTCCTGGAGGTTGGGCCGCATCGAGTTATCGATCGGAACCCGTGAACTGATGGAATACAACACGCTTAAAAACACGATCGATGATAAATACACAGATTCAAAAACTCGTTCAGATACCGGAATGGCGTCGGCCCCATCCTGAGCACCTTCATCTGCGCGCAGAATACTTCAAACTTTTCCAATCCTTTCCCGGCACTCCAACTTCCGGAGACGTAAATCCCTTTTGACGCCACGCTTCCACCAGCCGAAGACAAAAAGCGCCTTCCTGCTGCGCCACGTCGGCCATCAGCTGTGAAGAGCGACTCCCTCGCCGCCTCCAGCGCCAACAGGCCGGCGCCCCTGCAGCTGGACCGCCGCGGCGCCGCGTGGATGTGGATGAGATCGTCTGGAGCGCTGCACCGCTTAATAAGCTCTACTAACCCGAGCGCCGTTTGCGGCGGACCGGTTCCCCCGCTTCACAGAACATTCGAATGACGCCGGATCCTTCTTTGTTCTGACAGAGGCCTTCAGAGGCGAAACCGTTCGTGGGATAGATCAGAGGCGTTTCCCGCCAGATTCCGGCGCTTGCCGATTGGCCCTCCTCGCCGATGAATCGTTCGCACCGCTTTCGCCCGGAGGAGTTGGGGAAAATGATGAACCCGACATTCCAGCTTCAGTTTGGGATGTAACATGATGACGGTCAAAAGGAGAACTCTAGTGGTGAAACAGAACCGGCACAGCTTAAGAGCCGGTCCGGGATAAAGCGTTCCGGACGCATTCTGCGGCGCTGGCAGCAGAGGGTGCCAGCTCATCACAAACATACCCCGGCATGCTCCGCGCGGCTCTGTTCTCATACCCGCCTAAAAACAGCAGAATGAGGAAGAGGCAGGCCGGACGTCCGGTTCAGGACCCGATGCGCCTTCGTCGTTCGCCTGTAATCCGTTTCAGTCCGATTGGGCCTTCATTTTATTTCATCTGCTGGCGCGTGCACCCTCCCACATCTCCGTTACAGTGTCAGAAGAGCCATCAGCCGCCGCCGCCACCACCGTCTGGATTAAAAACACATCCTCCCTGGATTAAGATTCCCACTGATGAGACGTGGTCCCGAACCAAAAAGACAAACCTGTCATGGAAGTCACCGTTTCATTTCAGCACAGGAAAAGCCGGAGAGAGCTAGTTCCGTTAATCCGACCCTCATCCCAGTCGCCGCTCTGGCATAATCTGCATGGGGGGGTGGGGGGGGGGGGGTTGTTGGATGGTCACAGATTAAGCCGGACCCGGAACAGAGTGCTGGGGACACACGCCGGGTAAAGATCAACCCCCGCTATGTCCTTTTCTTAAACTGGAAATGCTTTAACTGCCGGGGTTGACCCCATTTGGGAATAACTCCCCCCATAAATACTCCACTCCCCCAGCTCGCGCCTCCTCCCTGACCTCCTCTCTTAAAGTGGAACAAAGGGAAGGCAGGCAGGAGGAGGACGAAGCGCACGTCTCCTCCTCCGGCTGGTGAAGCGCACACTTCGACTCGCTTCCTGCGGAACCTCCAGGATATGCATAATTAATATTAGCATAGCGGTTAGCGCTGCAGAGTGCGGCAGGACCTCGACGGCAGCCATGAATAATAGAGGCGAGTTCCACGCAGCCACGCCGTGATGTCATGTGAGACGTGGGAGGAAACTGAACTGGAACTATCCGGAGCGTTCGTCGGCGCGTTGCAAGCGGTAGCAGATTGGATCAGAACCAAGTCCGGCTGCAGCGGCGGCGCGGCCCGCCTGGAAGGCCGTGATAATTCCGTCTCTGTGCACCTAATGTCCGCCGCCCGGCGCGGGAGGGACAGAGACAGGCTGGACGGCGACTGGTGATGCTGTCCATCATTTACCTGATCGCCATGCCGACCAAGCTTCAGAACCTTTGAAGAACCTTTGTTTGCGTAGCTGGCAAGCGCGTCGCTAACGCGCACGCGTTTCCATCGGGTCGTGCTACATCACCGTGGAGGCTGTCCGCGGGGAAGCTAACGCGTACGCGTTTCCATCGGGTCGTGCTACATCACCGTGGAGGCTGTCCGCGGGGAAGCTAACGCGTACCTGTTTCCATCGGGTCGTGCTACATCACCGTGGAAGCTGTCCGCGGGGAAGCTAACGCGTACGCGTTTCCATCGGGTCGTGCTACATCACCGTGGAGGCTGTCCGCGGGGAAGCTAACGCGTACCTGTTTCCATCGGGTCGTGCTACATCACCGTGGAGGCTGTCCGCGGGGAAGCTAACGCATACGCGTTTCCATCGGGTCGTGCTACATCACCGTGGAGGCTGTCCGCGGGGAAGCTAACGCGTACGCGTTTCCATCGGGTCGTGCTACATCACCGTGGAGGCTGTCCGCGGGGAAGCTAACGCGTACCCATCGGGTCGTGCTACATCACCGTGGAGGCTGTCCGCGGGGAAGCTAACGCGTACGCGTTTCCATCGGGTCGTGCTACATCACCGTGGATGCGTCCAAACACTTAACCGTTTACGTCATGCGACTCGCAAAGGCGCACAACATCCCGCCGTGATTGGATTTGATTTGATCCAGTTCCACACAGCGCCAGCGTGACAACAATTACACCCCCCCCCCCCCACCACAGCACAACCAGAATGGATTTAGCATCTTATCTGATAATCAGGACATTGCTTTTCTTCTAATCTCTTATTGGCTTAGCAGATAATCTTATTAAGGGTGACCCACAAAGCTGAAAGAGCCCGACATTATATTGCATTTTCACAGCCGATTGAAAAGCATGCAAGCCCAAAACCGCCAAATATTTACACGCATGGACGCAGACGGCTAACACGCGGTTTAGCGTGATCTCATTATCAGGCTAGCAGCTGGTTGAAAGCGTTCCGTCCTGGCGAGAGGCCGATGATCCTGCAGCCTCCGGCGGGCCTATCCTCCTTCACTTTTCCACGACAGGAGGAGCGAGGATCCGCTGAGATGATTCTGACTCCAGAGCCCTCGGGTCGAATGTTTGACCCAGTTCTAACGGCTCGCGGAGCGGTGTTCAAACCCGAAGGCTAGGCTATGCTTTGCAATCGCGTGTCATATATCCCGATGAGAGGATAGAGAGAAGTGGAAAATCCCATCCAGGTGACTTTAAAGGAACCCAGAGGGCGGGTTCTGCTGCAGCCGAAGAGGCAGAGCCTGGAATTGGGACACTCAGATTAGACGTCGGCGATTCCAGGCGCGGACAGTGACCTTTCAATGACGAGGAGGTAAACCCTTGCTGCGGATGAGAAAACGTTCCTGCTGACGTTCGACTGGGAGCGCCGTCTCCATCTGATGATTATTTTTACACGACAAATCAAAATTTAATCGGTGCCCGGGGTCCCCCCCGGTCCTAGGGTCCGGGGGGGGGGTCCCCCCGGTCCTAGGTGCTAGAGAGAGCAGACGGGCTCACAGCAAATCCCTCTGTTAGCGTACAATCAGCTAACGCCACGGGCCAGCGGTCCGACATCAGCGAGCGGAACCGAACGCACAACGGCGCTCCCTTCCGGATCCGACACCGCGAGTCCACTGCTCCGGAACGGACGTGGAAAACGTTGGACCTTCTAGGCTTCCCAGCGAGAGGAACTCTCTAAAACCAAATCCTCCAACGGATCCGTCGAAGAACGTCTACGAATTCCCGGCCACGGTCTACGGAAAATGTCGCCACCGCTTCCTGTTTTTTGCGTAAGGAGGTGTCTGTTGCCTAGCAACAATACCAGCCGGTGTCTTTGTAGCAGAATTTGTATTCGGAGTTGGAAAAGCTTAAATGGAAAACATTTTATTTCTTTTTTTCTATTTTTGGACCGGCGTGGCGGGTTAGGGTGAGAAGAATCCATCATGGGAATAAACAGGAGCAGCAAACGGGAATAATCCGAGGCGCTAAAGGTTCTGAGTCGAGGACGTTCAGCTCAACGTGCGGATAGAAACTAAAATCACAGAAAGAAATGGTTCCTTCAGAAGCGTCTGATTCTGTTTTTAGCGCGGCGACACGGTGAACTCTAAGACGACTAAAAGACTCTCGTCTGTCTCCGCTGAAGATTCCAGTATCTGGGAAGCGCCGTCAGAGGCGCTCCCATCGTTTAGAGCGTTGGGTCAACGCCAGAGATCCAAAACGTCTGCAGCAATCCGCTCGCTCGGCTGGAAGAGGAACAAGGAACAAAAAGGAGAGGGGGAAACGCCTCCTTTACTCCACGCCGGAGTCGGAGCTCAAAGAAGCGGCGATAACAGGTGCTCTCTCACCAGGCGGCGGCTTTTCTACGGAGAATCAAACCCCGAGCGAAACGTCTGACATTTAAAATGGAACTCCGTGGGAGGATAATGCCTTAACGTTTATTCCCAGTGAAGCGGGAGAGAAGGGAACGCCTCCGGAAGATAAATCAGAAGGTAAAAAAAAAAGGCTCGCCGCCATCCAGCGGAGACGATTTTTGCAATTACAGACATGCCGTAAAGCGTGACGGTGACGGCACCTGAAGTGGGTTCATTTGCATATCGCAGGGAGCGAAGCTTTTCCCGTTGAGGCACAAGACCCGACAAAAATGGGTAAATCTTTCCAATTATTTTTGACAATTACCCGTTCAGTCGTTTTCTTACTACCAGGGGGAGGAAGCGCTGATCGGGAGATTTGACTTTTCAAGATACCAAGAACAATCGAGAACCTTCTGGTGCTGATCCAGATCACCATGGTGACGGTGTGGACGGCGTGGACGAGCTGCTTGGGGGAGGTCCGAGCTCTCCATTGTTGTTTTACAACGTGATAAAAGATGGCGACGTCAATTTGAACCGCTTCGGCCTCGCATCGAGAGGCCGAAGAGACTTCTTCAGTCAAACGGCGCCATGGCATCTGACGCACGCTGCACGACAAAGCGCCCGTAACCGTAGCAACAAAAGCAAGCCTGATCCTCACTCACCCTCGTGTGTTTCTTCAGGCGCTTCTTCTTCCTCTTGCCCCAGGCGTGGGCCAGCCGGGGGTGGTTCTCCTGGTCTGAAGGCTGGTGGAGGTGGTGACGGGGCTCCAGACTGAGGCCATTGGGGACCCCGGGGGGGGGGCTCTTCTTGTGCAGGGGCCCCGCCTGGTTGTCTCTTCCATCCTGGGGCTTTAGAGTCATATTCTTCTGCAGAGGAAACGGCACAGGAAAAGGTGGATTAGCACCGAGACGACGGCGAGGGCGAGGCGGGCAGCAATGGGTTCTCTCTCCGGGTTCTCCGGTTCCTCCTAGAACATGTCATTTAAGTGAATTGGTTGGTCGTGTGTGTCTCCGTGTGGCCCCGTGATGCGCTGGTGACACATCCGGGGTGTACCCCGCCCCTCAAATCCAGCAACGCCCGTGACCCAGAAAGCAGAAGAAAACGGATGGACTGATGGAAACGCACCGAGGAGGGCAAGAATCTGTACCGGAACGCGGCGGAACCGGGAGACGTTCCGTCGCGGCGGCTTTCCGCTCTGGGCCTCCGAACCGATTGATTGCTTGTCAGAGCTTTTATGCACGTTATGCTTTCGCTGCTGGCGGAACAAAAGGCAGACAGTTCCTGATTCGGCGCCTTGTGATGAGTAATTACTCGATCCGCTCGGCTCTCTCGCTGCGATTGTTCGCTAGCGTAATTACGGCGCAGCCTTTACTGCCGACGCGTGGGATTATGAAATCCTCTACGACGAGCTGCAGCTCCTTCCTCCGCTCCATGGAGAACGCTGGTGTTCCGGCCGAGCCCGATGACCGGAGCGGCGCATTAAACGGTCCGGACCGTCTGTGAAAGTCTGATCAAACGGTCCGATCGGTTCGTCTCGCTCAGACCGGGCCCCCCGGGCAGGGAGGAGAGGACGACGGCGTGGACGACGGCGGGATACTTATTGTCTCATTTCTAATCCGATCCAACCTGGTCAGCAGCTCCACCTCCTCCACTTCTAGCTCCGCCTCCTGTCTTTCCCTCAGAGACACTGTCTCTAAGCCGTCCATCACCCAGGGAACGATCGGGACCCCCCCCCCCCCCCCCAGCGATTCGTTCTCGCCCGTAGCAGAACTGTTGCGTCGGCCGCGAGCCGAGCCAGAAGAATAATTGCCGAAGCGTTTACAACAACGAGCTCTTTTATTAGTTGAGCTTAATGTGCAATAAAAAGAGGCCCGTGTGGATAAGTGGACGCAGAGCGCCGCTGATTGGAGTCCGTCTTCTTAAAAGATGGCTCCCTAATGGGCGGGAGACGGGAGATAAAATCCTCCGAGCCTGAATGCGGTTAAACGGATAACATCTGGGGGGGGTCACCGCGGCTATACTCTATTTATAGAAGTTAGACACACCCCGCAAAAACAGAAGCGGCAGATTTGAAGCGACAATGAACTAGTCTGTGACTTATAACGGCACTGCAGGGCGGGATGCTTCAACACAAAAGCACCTGCCTGACGGCGTGCCGGCTGCACCGGCGGCAGCGGCGGCGGCAAACGTACCGATAGGCACACAGCTAATTAAAGCACTCGTTGCCATTAGGAGTTGGTTTGTACACAACTCGACCGAAGGGTCCTCGTCCGACATTAACCGACGAGCTCCTCCAGTTAAGAGTGCAGACGAGCGTTAGTCCAACATGGATGCCGTCTGGCACGGGAAAACCAAAGCGACCGTCGCGGCCTCGGCCCCGGCAGCGTTGTAGAAATAAAATGAATGGAAATCGTTTGTCAGCCCGCCGTCTCCTGTTCATTCAGGAACGTCTCTGGCGTGTGAAAACATCCTGTGCTTTAAAAACTTTAAAAGCGAGATAAGAAGCTTATCCACCCCCCCCCCCCCCCCCAAAAAAAAAGATACCCGACCCGATGTTATTAAAAGTGTTTTAAGGGCTGGTTCAAGAAGCCACGCATGCTGCAGGCTCTACATCCTAATCATGGTGTCATGTTAGCTCAAACATTAGCATTAGCACATAAGCAGCTTTCGTCCTCGGGCTCGGGTGGAACATGGAACCTGCCTCATGCTCGGCTAGCCTGCAGACACGCCGCTAACGCTAGCAGATGCCACCATGTCTCTCATTCTCTGGGAACGACTGTCAGGCCGAGCCCGTTGGCGAGTATGTGGACGTCGCATCCTGCCCATCAGCAAAGAGTTTCAGGTACGAATCCGGGACAAACTGCTAAACGGGAGCAAAACACTCAAAGGTGAGACGCTGAAAAGTCCGGACGGCGGAATCGATGTTCCCAGAGAACAGGAACTAAGCGGCGCTCTGGACGCTCCCGCCATTCATCAGCCCAACCGATGACATCGACAGGTTACCCAGAGTTTCGTATTCATTTCCACGCAAGCCTGCAAGAAACAATCGAGCACCGGCTCCAGAAATACAATGAGAGAGACGGAACGTTTGAGACGGAGATGAAAGGATGAAGAACAAAGAGCGAGCCGGCCAGGATTCGGCCGGCCTCACACGAACGCCATCTCCTCTCTCGACGCTATTTGATGTGCGGCAAAGCCTAATATAGCCTATAGTGCTACGAAAACTGGCTGGAGCGTCATTCTGACAAACGATTAAATCTCCCGACGCACCGAAGAGACGCATTCCGGCTCAGCCGTCTGTAACGGATGAGTTCTCTCACCCTCGCGGTCGCCCCGTGGCACGAATCCCATCCCTTTAACGCCGCTGACATTCCCAACACTTCCATACATCGACTAGCCCGGAATAATAAAAAGATCCTCTCCGGAAACATGAAACGTCCACTTACGGAACGGCTGGAATGGCAGAAATAAAAAAAACAACCACTTTTATCTTTACTCGTCTCGGATCGTTATCCGAAATCGACCACGGAGAATCTCTTTAAAGGTTCGGCGGGAAGACGCTGCTCGGTTCCCACTCAGGCCGCTTAGGTTAGCCGAACGGAACGCTAATATTCACAGGACAGCACAGGCCTGATCCGCAGCAGGAACGCCTGCAGGGAAAACGGCGTTTAGCTGCTTTTAACGACCAATATCCTGCAGGCTCCGCCTCTGCGTCCGCAGGGAACTGGAACCCGAGATGTTTTAGGGAGCCGTCACTCTGTTTCGCTTGCACATCAGCGTTTGCCCTGCAGCAATGCGCTCTCTGTGGCAGGGATTTCCCCCCCCCCCCCCCCCGGGAGGACAGACCGTGTGTCCAGACTTCACCAGGGCTCTTAACCCTTCTGACTGACTGTCAGGCTTCCTTCGGGTCGCCGCTAAAAGGAGACGACAGCTCTCACCGCCGGTCAGAGGCTAGCGGCGCTGGAAAGGGTCAGCAGATAAAACCGGCCTCCGTAAGACGCCATCAAATTATCGAGAGAGGTGGCGCTTGACCTGCACCGCCTGTCAGAAATCCATACAGGGAAAACATTTATTAAATTAGACCCACACGCTGAAGAGTCAAACTTTTAGATAACTCAAGAAACAGGGCGATGCTAAAGGAAGCGACGATATAAAATCAGAAACATAAAGTGCTAAAACTGGAGGCAACGTAGTAGAAGAAGAAAAATGAGGAAAACGTGGAATAAAGGACGGAGAGAAGTCGCGGTCAAACGACCAAAACGAAAAGAGGAAGTGATCGTCACGGCACTACAGGAAGTACAAGACAGGTCTTCAGCATTTAACCCTAAAAGGTCAGCGACCTCCGTGACCACAAGGCTCAACACACGTTTACAAAACTCGACATGACAACCGTGCTTTTATTTTCTTGCACAAGTCCGGAAGTCAAGCCACGCCTTCGCCTTTTCAATCGTCCCGTCAGATGAAGATCAGCAAGGAGGCAAATATTTCACTGAATATAAGGAAGGAGGCCGTTTCCGTGCTGCTGCGACCCGCCGTCCGGCGTCTGTGGGGGCTGAATGGTGTCTTATTTTGGCAGCGTCCTCACAAGGAAGACAGGAAGACAGTCAGACGCAGCGACGGAGTGAAACACTCTGCACGGCGTTTGACGGGTTCTTCATGTGCAGCGACTCTAGCGAGGTCGGAGACAGATCATGTTTATTTACTGCGGTTTGAAACGCCATACTTCCTGTCAGTCGACGCTTCTGGAGAAACAGCGGTCTTCTTGTTTGTGGCGACGATGGCCTGCTTCAAGTCAGTGTAAACGACCCGAACCACGGTCTGGTTGGATCTGGATCAACCTTGGTTCTGGTCTTTGGCCACGCCTGTAATTCTGCTCCAGGTCAAACCAACAAAACGAAGTAGGTGTGATAACAAGCCGGTGTCAGAACCGGCTTGATTTGGACCTTTTAATTGGAGACGTCGCAGAATGCGAGCCAGCGCCACGCGCGGCCCGCCTGCTGTTAAACATTCATTAAGAGCGGCTGACAAACAGCAACGCCGCAAATCACCGAAACACGAAACGTCAAGTCATAAAAAACAACAAAGCCAAACAAATAAAATGAAATTCCTCCTCTGCCGGAGAGCAATCGGGCTTTCTAACGAACTATGGATTGAAGCCACACATGAGGTGACAGCGGGGGGGGCCACATCAAGACCCGTTCATCCATCAGGGCCGCCGGATCTCCCTCAGCAGCACATCATTAAAGGCCTGAGCGCCACTCACACAACTCACAGCTACGCTCGAGTCTGGCTGAGATTTAGGCATCAATATCAATTACTGCTGCTAAATGATATATTTAGGGAAGGCGTGGGATCAGCCAGACGCTCATTTAGTTTACGACAGAGGCTTCAAAGCTATCTAATGACACTAAAAGCTGCCGATGGCTTGTGTTCGTGGGAAGAGTCTGGCAGCGTTCGCAAGAGGAAAAGCACATTTTAGAGAATCCCTTCATAAACACGGTCAAATCACAGTAATTTACAATTCCACAAACCTGCCCGAGGCTGAATTTCTATCAACGTCTGCCAGGTCAGGACTAGAACCAGGAAATAAATGTTCAATCATTTATTAGCAGCAGAATTCTTTTCTAATCAATAACAAAATAGGAGAAAGAGAGGCGCTGAACGGAGACATCTTTCCTCTGGCGTTAGCTCCGGCGCTATCACGCCGCGAGAACCAGAAGACGCGTTTCATGATGGTTCATATCGGACCCCTTTTGAAAATATATTTTGTGTGTGTGTGAGGGAGGATTCAGGTTCTGTTTTACACACAACATGAATGCTAATCCTCCCCTAGCGTGAGTAAAACACGTATTTTGTTGGTCAGGGTCAAGCTGGAGCGATGATACCCCCCTCGCCGCGTCGGTGGCGGCACCGACCGCACCGTCGGCTGAAAACGAGGCACAGCTGTGCAGCAAAGCGAGGAGGAATCTAATAAATAAGTAATGCACGGCTAAATGTGCCTGTTGGAAATCACAGCAAAGTCTTCCTCAGGCGAACGCTAATCCACGGCGGCTTTTCTAAAGATGTTCTTCTTCTTTTCCCCTTTCCCTGCAGACAAGTCGGATGGCACGGAAAACGATGTCGTCGTTTGTTGTCGACGGCTCCGGATCCATCTGGCTTTCGGAGCGCTTTCTCTCTTTCATGCGCCGTGATGTATATTTTCCATCTGTCTAACTCGGCTGAATACTCTCTCGCAGAGTAACGCACATTTTATGTATTGATTGTGTCGCAGTTATCGGCAATCAGTCCCAGAATACGAGTCAGACTTTCCAGGTGTTAACAGGCGGTAAACTGGTTTTCGACGGCTGTATTTTGGAACACAATGGAACACAATTGCGCCAACAAAATGAGGTTGTGGAATTCTGCTCAGAAATACGTCAAATCAACATCGCCTTTGTCAATTTCTTATTTTTTTGGAGGGTTTTTAACTTTCATTAGCCAAAAGGTTTCTGCAAACAATCAGTGCAAAACATTTCAAAAACATTTAATTTAGTCCGGGAAAGAATCAGACGGCAAGATGTTGGTTAGCTAATTGTTAGCATACCAACGATTAGCTACTTCTAGTCATGATGCTAATTATGCTAGCATCCAGCATAGCATAAGCACCCAAATGGCACAATTGGAAACACCATAAAAATGCTAAAAAGACGGGCTCGCTTCACCCTGATTGGCAATCTTATCTACTTAGTGGAAATGGGAGGGGCTTACACTACAAAAACAACTTGTGAGATTCCCCGTTTAACCTTCGTTGGGCTAATCAAGCACACATTTACAACAAACAGCTGTTCCCCAGCTGTTCCGCCCCTACTTTTCGTGCCCGGTATGTGAAGATGAAAGCACAGCGGGCGTGAACCAGCTGTGGCGGCGGCGTGCCGCTCTGCCCAATCATCGGATAGACGGATCAAAGGTCTTGGCAAAACGCTGCGATCTGTTTGTTTGCACTCCGCCGTGTTACGACTTCACATAAAACCCGTCAAAGAGACTCGTCTGAGGCTCGCGCTCGCTCTTATCCCACCGGAGGCGGAATCTGATCATCCTTAAATACAGACATAGCGTCTGAATCAAGCGAGACGCCGCCGCTCTGAGCACTGAGTCAAGGTCTAAGAGCAGCGACGTGGAAACGCTCGCCGACCCTTCACCCCGACATCAAGCATCCAGCATGAATGGATTCCGTCCTTAACGACGGCATAAATAACGATCCCTAAAAATATGTCCATAATCTCATTGATCATTTACGTAAGAACCGTCTGAGCAGCTAGGATTGATTAATGCTAGCCTCGTTTGTTAGCAGAAGGACGCTTCCCCTCCCGGTTCGTTTTTCCCGGCCATACGGGTTTCGTGAAAATAAACTTCACTCCGGTTTGACTCCAAATTACAGCGTCGGACAAGACTTAAACTGAAACCAGTTTAAACCAGGATGACATCACACCGAGTCGCAGCCACGGAGCCTTTCATTAGCATTTCAGCATCATTTTACCTGGAAGAGACGGAACTGCATCCTGCGCTAGACTGACACGGCGGCGTTCGCCAAAGAGCCGGGGGGAAAAAGGAAACGTTTGGGTATTAATATCAGCCGCTCTGAAATGCTTCAAAAGTGTGTGACTGTTTGACATTTAGGCTTGTGTTTAAAAAACAAAAAAATTAAGAGGTACTGAGCAAAAACAGCTCATCTGTGAGGGATGGAACGGCGGCGCACGCAAACGAAAGCGTGCTGGGCTGGCCGCGTTTGAAGGAGGGACCCGGAAATCTGCAGAGCTGCAGGTAGAGATCCCAACGGGACTCCGGATGGGAAGGTCACGGGCCCGGCCACGCACAAGCTAGCACGCTAACACTTTCCTACCGACGCCACCATTAGCATTCAGGGAAGAAAAGGGTCTATCCTCAAGCGGATAAACAGAACCGTCACAGAAAAGAGCGACGCCACGTCAGACAGGGCTTTTTTTTATCTCCCTTCTCCTGACAACTGTCACCGGAACCTGGAAGAACTAAAATAAAGACAAAAAAACGGCGTGGGCTAAGCGAGCTAGCGGCACGCAGACCGGAGAAAATGTTTTTTAATGATTACATTAGGATGTAAATGTGATTTTCTTCTGTAACAACAGCGTCGTTTTACAGATGAGCCCTACGTTAGCGAGCATGAGGGAGAGTTCTGCTCTTAAAGACGTGGAATCTTTAATCCGATGTTCTCCAGCCGCTCCGGCTGTTCCATTAGCCCAGGATTAGCTGCTAATGTAGGCGAGCGCTGATGGATGACTCGCCTGCTCGCAGATCTCTGCACTTACAAATATTCATCGACTCATTTACGGAAAAAGGAACAAAAGCGATGCTTTGAGGCGGAAGTGGAGAAGTTTAAGACATTCTTAAATTGCATCCTTAAATCGCGACAGACGAAGACGAAACCGCCTCAGATCGCGTCTCAAAGAAAGACTACATCTGATGAGTGTCTAAACCGGCGCATTCCAGTGCGAGTCGTTGGGATCCATCCAGAATTCCCAAATATCAGATTATCTAACCTGGAGAGGATGCTTTAGCGTCCAGAGATGACACCGTATTTCATTAACGCGCCAGTCACCGGCGTGTGGGAGCATGTTAATGCTCGCCATGCGTCATTCTGACACCTCCGAAAACGCAGCTCACTGAATATGAGCCGTCGCTGCCAAGAGACCGGAATAAATACGTACGTGGAAGGTGGAAAATTAATTAGCAGAGATGCGTGCGAAGGCAGGCCGGCGCCAGGAGCGCTGGCGTTGTCCTTGTCGAGCACGGCGGCGAGAAAAGCCCGTCTGAACTTTTTTTTTGCAGCTCTTTGGGCAACAAGCTGTCGATGCGTTTGATTTCACATTAGCGTCTTTCTTGCGATCAATGCGCCCCCCCCGCCTGCCTGCACTTACAAGCCGTTCCTCAGGCAGCGTTCTACGGGCCGCGCCAAAGACAATCAATGGCGTTTTTGAAAGCTGGCGAGCCGACAGTCGTCCCGCGGACCGCACGAGAGAACCATCCCAGACTGTACGCCGGCATGAGAGCCTTTTGTTAGCGTAGCGGCCGCGGTTGATCCTCTAAGCCCTTTGACTTCAGCGCCAATTAGTAAAAGTCAGTAGCCATTAATTAGTCGGCCATCGTTTGTTGAAGGTCTGACAACGTATCGGTGGAGCCGTTACCATCCGTGTAAAGTCACGGAATATTACGTGTGGATGCTCCTACGCCTACGTCACGTAGAGGTGTCTACCTCCTTCGTTTAACCGAGCAACTCGCCATCCAAACCGACACTCGAACCGTAAAGAGCGGCTGAAAACAGAGAGAAGGTCGAACGGAAAGAGGCCGTGAAGGTTAACATCCATTTACTGCAGAGGAAACCAGGAAAAGTTTAAGAACTCCTGACTGGCAAAGACAGGCGCTAGTGAGATATTAGCCTCGCTTTGATGTCACCGGACGACCCGACCTCGTGGAGACAAGTGAAGCAGCAGCAACGCCATCATCTGGAATATTAACAGATCCCGTTTCCCGGAGAGACCGGCGATACCCAACGCGAGCAGGAAGCGCCGGAATAGCAACAGATTCCCACACGCGTCGATGGAAGTGGAGACGACGGTGGATGAATTACACAAAACGCACGCTGCTGCATTCACTGTCACCAAATGGAACACCTTCGGGAAGATTTCCTACGAACAGCGCGATTCATCGGCGCCATCACTGCGCACCGACGGGTGCAGAACGGTTCTGCCGCGGCGGTTCCGGAGGGCGGCGCCTCAACATGACACCTTTTCTTTTAATGTTCTCCCCATCAGCAAGTCGCCGTTGTAGAAAATGAAGGAGTCGCACCGCGTATATGAAAGCCATCGATCTCGCAAACTCATAATTCAGAGGTCTGGAGACGGGAGGCGGCCGGCGCCTGGTTTCCATTCCAAGAAAAACGGATAGCCGGCGCTCAATAAACGACTCGCACTCGGAATAAACTGCTGCAACACGGATCAAATCGCTTTCTCACCAACGGCCCCCACGCCCAGAGCCGGACACCCCCCGTCTGGTGCAACGAAGGCTCTGCTGGGAACGACAGCCTATCCGGGACAAAGACGGTGACCTGTTCAACGTCAGCTCGCATGGACGCCGAGGGGCGGGCCCCGCCCGGGCGGAGCCGCCCAAAGCTGGAGCCCGACACCACGAGGTCTGATTTGGGGTTGCTGGAACGTACCTCCAGAGCCTCCAGGGACACGAAGCCGGTGATGGAGAATCCGTCAACGATGTCCTCTTCAGCCGAAGTGGACTCCTTTCGCTTTCTCCGCGGGGGTCGAGGGCGGGACAAGGAGGGATCCCTGTCGCCCTCCCGCTCCGAGTCGGAGGAGAAGCGGAAAACGGGGCCCTTCACGTGGTTGCTTATGACCCCGTTGGACCTTCTCTCCCGATTCCGCGCCGACCTCGACTTCCTCTTCTTGCGGAGGCGACTGGATCGAGGGCCTTCCACGTCCTTCATGGGAAACATTCCTCTTGCTATAAAAAAAAAAACCTAATTCCAGGTCCACACACGGGGGCTACTCGCCCGGTAGGGCGGCGACCCCAGAGGAGAGTCCCCGCGGTATCCACAGGAGCGTTATAACGGATCCAAGGCGACCACGGAATATCCAACGGACGAAGCCTTTACGGGGAATCACCGCTAAAAGCAAAGGGCCCCAAAGGCGGTCCATGAAGTCCAGCAACAGAGGCGTAAGAGGCCCATCCCACCGGGGGGGGGTTCAAGTCAGAGCAAACATCTGCTCGGCGAATGCATCCCGCCAGGTCGAGTCCAACAGGTGGCGCCGCATCGTTCTTATCCGGGCGAGCTCGATGGTCTTCACCCGAGGTCAGCGACCTTTTCCGTCCTGCAACGTGGAGACAGAGAAAAGACGCTCAGCAAGTGTAACTGTGCATTTACTCAATGAGACGTTTTCCAAGAGGCCCCGCCTCAACGCAGACGAGCGGGCGTTGAGGCGCTTTTTCACCGGAGACCGAAGCTCGTCCCGTAAAACGTCTCCCGAATTATTCAATCGCTTCAAAGACGCAACCGCTCGGCCGTCTGAAGCCGCGCAACAGGAACTCTCTTTGATCTCGAGCAGCCAATGGGGAGCGAGAATAAAGCCCAGATGACCGAGGTGGAGGAACATCAATAGGAAATACATATTGATCGTTAACTCTTCGCTGTCAGAACACGCCAACAACCTTCCGTGTCGTGTTTGCGTAGCGTTCCCAAGTCTCTCCGGAGGCTCGGAATCATTTCGGAATCTGAAATCAGGATTGCGCTCAGAACCGGCCCGGTCATTGGATCCCACCCCGACATTCGACGGCTAGTCCTCGAGTTCCTCTCCCTCATGAACGAAGCAGGTCTGATCTGAACGAGCTGACGGCCTTGAGGCTCTCACACACACACACACACACACAGTCCACACGCACCACAGACACACACACACACACAGTCCACACGCACCACACACACACACACAGTCCACACGCACCACACACACACACACACGCACCACACACACACACACACACACACACGCACCACACACACACACACACAGTCCACACGCACCACAGACACACACACACACACAGTCCACACGCACCACAGACACACACACACACACAGTCCACACGCACACACACACAGACACACACACAGTCCACACGCACCACACACACACACACACACACACACACACGCACACACACACACACACACCAAAGAAATTAGCACGCGGTCCAGTGCAAACTCCGGGCTCAGAGTTCTGATCCACATTCAACAGCCGGCCCATCATCTCAACATGCCGAGTCGGTACCAGTTCTCATCCAGAACCTGGGCCAACAGAACCGCTGCTGTGAATAATAAATATTATTAGAATGCCTCCAGATTCTGGTTCCATCAGCCAGACGGAACCCAAAACCCAAAACCCAGTCTGTCGCAGCCGAATCATCATCAACTTTGCATCGTCTCCTTTAGGACGCGAGTGTGTGCATGCGGGTTGTCCCAAACCCCGCAAAAGTAGCACCTTTATTTAAATGCTCACAATAAAAAAAATAAAAAGGGGGGGGGGGGTCCTAATCAACAAAGCTGTTACAGGACCTGACGTAATGCGCCATGAAACCTACCGTAAATACCCAACCCGTGCAGTAACAACCCCTCCCCACCTTTAACGCCCCCCCCCCCCCCCGCCTGCCTGGCGCGTTTAACCCGATGCCCTGTTGCCACTCATTCCACCGACGCGCAAACTGAACGCGCATCTTCCCAAATAGCGCTGATCGGATAGAAACCCGGACCCCCCCCCCCCCCAGAAAGACACTCTAGTCTTGTCCTCGTCTTATTTATTTATTTATTTTTTCTGTCTGTCTGTGCTGTCAGCGGAGATCCTGGATCTCTAATCCCGTCCTGCGCGCCGCGGCAGCGGCGGCGCGCACCGCCTCCCGCTCCGGTTCTCCGCTCCGGTTCTCCGCTCCGGTTCTCCGCTCCCGGACACAACAAAAGCAAACCCCGCTCTCTCTTCTCTTTCTCTCAAGACGCGTCATGCAAAAGGAAGAAATGCAAACCCTTGCGAGTGGGGAGGGGGGCTCCGGAGAAGTTGCGGGCCCGCCGGTCACTATTTAAACAAATACCGATTACGCACAAGAAGCTCCGGAGCTGGCAAAATAGATCCCGCAAAGGAAAACCATGGGGTATTTCCACCCGCTCCTCCTCCAGCACCTCCTCCTCCCTCCCCAGACCCGAGCTTCAGGATCCCGGAGAAGGAAGGGGGGGCCGGGGCGCAGTGATATGCCGGCGCCGCAGTGCCGCTTTACACGCTGCGCGCTTCCTCCTCTGCGCAAATAGTGCTGGACATTTAGAAGGTTCGGGTTCCGGTAAGGAAGCCGGTTAGTTCAAGCTCGTTCTCCACGAATTATTCAGACTTTCCTCTTTCGGTTTTTGCACAACACAAATAGTTTGTAATAAAGATTTAACAGAGAAGCGAAAAAGGAAAAAAAGAAAATAATTCGTGTTATTATGGTAAAATAATAAAATTTAAATATGCAAAGAAGAAAGAAGTTTGAAGGATCACTCGTACTTGACCCCGTCTCATCTTTTGGGAAGAGCGTCCTTGTGACAAAGCGGCGTGGCGAGGAAAGACAGCGAGGCGTTAATCCACGGTCGAGGCCCGCGGTGAAAACACCTCAAATGTTTCCACGAGCTCTGGACAGGATACGCCCCCCCCCCCCCCCCCCCCCCCCCCCCGAGAAGTCCATCGCTGCCTTTTGTTGCCTTGGAAATCAACAAAAACGTGTTTGACATCTTTAAAAACCAAGTCGGAATGGCAGCGCTCGGCTCCCTCTGTTCCTGCTCGCCGTTTAGCGCCGACGGCAGATGGTCGAGATCCACGCAAACGGAACGCGTGACGTCACACCTGCCGCTCGCCATCCTTGTCTCTCATCTTATTTGTCTTCATCTTCATCATCGTTATCTCTGGTTGTCAGCGCGGAGACTGGAGTGTGATGTGAAGGAATTCCTTACAGCGACTGAGAGACGGGGGGACGGGGGGGGGGGCTCTTCTCCCTCTACAGGTGTGATAAAAGCCGGCGCCGTCAGCAGAGATAAATAAATATTTCCAGCTGTCAAAGCCAGAGCGTTGTTTCAATTGAAGGCTTATATATATAAAAAAGAAGTGTGGAATTTTCAACACAACACACAAGTAGAAGCAAATTCTTTAACAAACTTCACAGGAAGCATTTTGTTTGACAAATCAGGGATGCTTGTCAGTTTTGGAGGCGAAATGCTAACGTCCTGCGCCGCCGGCGTGGCCGTCCCTCCCGGGATATCCACGCAACATGCAAACGGAGCAATATTGAGCGACCTCCTGGAAAGAGATTTAAACTCTGGGCTCTCCGTCTTCCTGGGAAGGCGAGGCCTCTCCTGTTCGCCCTTTTAAACAGGGCAGGCTTGGGATGCGAGCTCGGGGCCACGGGTGCTGATCTATTCTCATCTTCCTCGCCTGGGGATATTTCTGCCTCGCCTTTTTCCTGTTCCTTCAGGTGGAATCGAGGATCCCGGCGCTTCTAAAAAACACAGGAGCAATGTTAAAAAAAAAGAGACAAAACACGCACAGGTGCTAAAAGGAACGACGGAATAAAAGTGTCAGTACGACAGCCGACCCGGCGGGAGCGCTGATCAATAATTCATGACTTGTTCCCACACGTAGCAACAAATCAATAATATTCCTCATCCTGATCCGGACCCCGTGGAGCGGCGTGCACGGTGAAACAAAGGAGCAAGCAAAGAACCGGGCCAAGAATCCATTCCACCTCCCCTCCTGTACGTCCCAGGTGACTTATTCAGCGTTACGCCAACAGGGCGGCGCCGTCGGGTCCAGTCTGCCTCGGGGCTTTTAGCTTTTACAGCCGCTTCCCCATCATCCCGAATGATTCCCGATCAGAACATCCGAGCCCAGCGCCGGGTCGGGAATATGCCGTTAAACAGGCAACAGCACATCAGGAGCCGGGTCAGCCAGAGCCATTAGCGGAGCTGAACCGGGTTCGTTCCCCGGTGGCTGGTTCCGTTTGGGCCGGGCGGCGCCGAGGCTCTGGCCCATTAAAGGCCTGACGTAGAAATGATTCACGCAACGGCTAATCATTCCCAGACGGGAATGTTTGTTATCCCTGGCTGTAGCCCGGATGGGCCTGGAGTACCACCGGAATTCAGCTCGGATTCCGACGTCATTGGTTCAGGTAGATTCCATCACGTGCGCCGCGTATCACGTAGCATTAGCACGTGCACGCTCATCTGCTGCAAAAACTGCACCTGCAAACATGACCTTTCTGCGGCGCGCTAAGCGGCTATTGTCGCTGATAGATGTGGAGCCGCACTGAACTAGATCTAATCTGGTTTTCCTCGGAGGCTCCTTGAGGAGGAGTGAGATTAAACTGGATTAATCCTGATCCGCCGCCACGCCGTCGGCCCCCCTCCTGCCGCACGTCGCTTTATAAACTCTCCCTGACCTTTAGCCTGATCATTCATTCATGAAATGCATAATTTATCCCGGTCACATCAAAGTTATTGTTCGCATCAGGTCGTAAAACCACGGAGCCGGAGCCGCTGCTGGGAAGGATCAAACGTGTGAATGTCACGGAGAGGCGACAACAAGGACGCTTTATTAAACGGTTTCCACGCCGCTGTGATAAACAGCAGCGCGACATTCACCGTGACGGAGAAGAGAACGCCGCGTTCAGAAACGACAGAAAAGTTAAGAATAAAGTTCACATTAAATAGAAAGTCGAGCTAGCTGCTAAGATGTTGCATCAAAATATCGTTTAATAGAATGAGAAGATGAAGATCCATCCGATGAAAGACGACCGACGAGGAGGAATTCCCTGGAAGGACGATTCCTGCTCCTCTTGTAACAGCTTTTAGAAACGATGAAATCTAATTATTACTACATTTTATATCTACCCGAGGGCCGCGAATGACTGAACCACTGCTGGTTCTACCATTCATAAATGACGGCACTCTCTGGCAGCGTTAGCGCAACATGCTACGTACATGACGTCAGCCGCGGCTCCAGAGATCCGTGCCCCCGGGGTGAACCGGGCCGGGCCGCCGGCGTTCCCGTTTGTTCATACACGCCACGGTTCAAGGGTGTTCTGAAGAGGTCTGTCAAAAAGGAAGAAATAGATGCAAGGTGTGTGTGCGTGTGTGTGTGTGTGTGTGTGTGTGCGTGCGTGTGCGTGTGCGCGCGCGAGCGGCCTCCATTCCTCACGCTGCCCGACTGAAGAAATAAATTGAGCGTAACACTCCGGGAGGAGCTTCTATTAATTTGCTGTTCTTGGAACGCTGAAGTGGCCGAACGCAGAGCGCTCCATTAATATCGGAAAGATGATTAAAGGATTCCGACCGCTTACCTCGGTGCGCACACACACACACACACACACACACACCAAAGTTATTTCACCCGAGCTATAAAACATCCAATCGGAATCGGAATTTGCATGAAATTAAGCAAAAACACATTGAACTCAAAACTGCATGAACATGTAGAACCAAGGAATCCGAAGCAGCTACAAGACTCCATCTTGTCCCAGAATGCCTTGCTGCACCTCAGCGGCGAGTGCACGATTAAAACTCGCTCCGCGCTGTGCAGAGTGTTCGGAGGAACTAATGAGGGAGAAACGACAAAACAATCCAGAACGACGTGGACGTCCTCGTTTAGAACCCGTCAGACGGAATGATTTATCGCTCCGAGACGGGAACGTTCGGGTTTCCTTCCCTCCCCGCCGGAGCGGAAAGCGTTCCCCGTATTTAACCTCGACGGGTAAAGAAACGTCTTCATTTCTCCGTCAGCCGAGCGGAAGTCTTCCTTCAAACGGACACAAACTCGCTGAGACGGCGTGCTGTGACATTTGCCGACACCCACTTGGGGGACTAGCGGCGCTGGCAGAGAAGCGTGTTTAAACGGCGGCTGATCTGTTAATCGAATGCAGATTTATTGGCGGCCGCCGCTCGGATTGGCTCCAACACGCCCTGCCGGCGTGTGAAGCGTGTTATTTGTGTGGTCAGCAACATCTCGTAAATGGATTCTCGCCCCGTTTTTTTGGAAGCCGCCGTCATTCAAGCGTCACATTAATCCACTGGGACGGCGCGGCGGGAGGAGCTAGCGTTAGCGTCGGCGCGGCGAGGCCCCAGATTGAACCGCGGGAACGACCTCCTGCGCCGCCTGGCCTGCATAAACGGATGTTCTAGAAACCGGTCCAGACAGATGTCCGTCCACTGAGTCTGAGGTTCTGTCCGAGGGTTCTGTCCGAGGGTTCTGCCTGTTAAAGGGAAGTTTTTCCTCGCTGTAGAACTAAAAACGGAATCCTCCGTCAGCGTTTGCTAATCTGATTGACCTTTGTCAGGCCTGATCATTCCCATCTGCTCCGAAGCGTCGGCGTTATTAATCACGCATTTTAATTTGCTGCCGTCCCGGCGTTCCTCTTTTTCTGCTTATGAGGCCCGCTGGCGTGCGTTTGTGTACCGTTAGCATCGCATTAACACGCCGCCGCGACTTTGGACCACGCTAACACAACAAGACGATTAAAACCGTCCTCGTCAGCAAGTCGCACGCGAGGGAACGCCAAAGTCATTAAAAGCGCTAACACGCCATCATTTCCTCCGGATAATCAAACGGAATAATGGAGCGGCGGTGAAAGCCTCCGGCTGCGCTGCGCTCTTATTAATAAACTGCTGCGGCTACACGCGTGGTCCTGGCTGCGTGGGGGGGGGGGGGCGTGTCTCACAGATTCCTGTCTGAATGAAGCGATTAATGATCTCTGACAGTTTAAACGCTGTAAATAAAAACACTTCCTGAAGATCAAAGAAGTTAAACTATCCGGTCCCGATTTCCTCATCATGCCAGATTCAGCCGACGGAGCGGGATTCCCTCCGTGCCGCTGGGACTCCTTGTCGACGAGGATTACGGCCCCATAATTCCTGCTTTTTCCTGATCCGAGACCGGGATCGGAGCGTCTGCGAGCAGAGAGGAAGTCGTGTTTGAGGACTCGGCTGCCATTTCGAGGAGTGAGGCGCTCCGGCGATGACGAGACACTCCGGCGACGACGAGGCGCTCCGGCGACGAGACGCTCCGGCGACGACGAGGCGCTCCGGCGACGACGAGGCGCTCCGGCGACGACGAGGCGCTCCGGCGACGACGCAAAATTCTGTTGCTGTGAGAATTTAATAAATGTTTTCCAACGTCAAACCGAACCTCCTTGGCGGTGACAAATCCGTTGACCCTTGACCTGCTCCGATGTGGAATCGACTCCACTCCACCCCCCCCCCCCCCCTCCGGAGGGTGAAACTTCCCTCGCCACACTAAACAGCGGCAGGTCTTAATAAACACGATTAAAAGACTATTAAAATTCAGCGGCCGTAACGGCAGCAGCAAATCCCTGCTGACCAAAATGACTTTCTTTTGTGAAAAGCAATGAACGTTCTCAGATAAATGTAATTGCAACCCCACCCCCCCCCCCCCCGGTTCAACTTCCCTCCATTGAAAAACAAGCAAGGTTAAAAAAAAAACGTTAGCTTCAGACAAGAACCTCCAAATTCAATAGCAACTAAAGATCAATCGAATCCTCTGATTCCGAGAATCCGGATCACCCGATCCGGATCCTTTGTCAAAATGTGTAAACGGGCGAGCCGACAAACCTCGACTCGTCGGAGGAAGACATTTACACGCCGCTTCCCGGCGAGATGTTTCCTGCTGCACGCGGCGAGCAAATCCCGAATCGGACCTAAAAACTTCCCGTCTCGTTAAGCGCTCCCGTCAAAGCAAACGCGTTCCTTCCGTCTGAGCCTTGATCACGCTTCCTGTTCGGGAACGCGGGACCAACATGAAAGACGAAGCGGGAGAAGGACCGGCCCCTCCCCTCTTTGTTTGTCTAGTTTGTCCAATTAGCGGCGTGATTTCCTGGTTTTTTTGGGGGGGGTTGAAGCTGTAAAACCTCCTTTTGATGCAACACGTTAAGCTCCTGTTGCGTGTAAATGAACGCCACCGGGATTCAGATCTCCTGCAGATAACAGCTGCACGATAACGTGTAATCGCTTAACGGCAGCGTACGGCGCCAAAACCTGGAAGAACGACTTCATCTGGCGTCGCCGCCGGCGGGACTTCCAACGGATGCACGGGTTTAAAATAAACGACTTAAAAACAGCCATCGAGCGGCGCCACAGCTCTCGGGTATGAACAGGTGTCGCCTCGCCGTTATCAAAGCCTCCAGCGCTGTGACACCAAGTCACCTCCGGGCGTGACCTCCGGGCGTGACCTCCGGGCGTGTCCGTGGCTGATCTGAAGGAGCACGCTAGACGTGCCGCATGCTCGCCGGCTTTGGATGTAAAACGTGTTTCCCGCACCGCGCGCTGAGTTTTCGGAGCGCTCCGTTTGAATCCCGGGGCGCTCGTCGCTGCGCAGCAACACGAGGAGAGAACGGATGAAAGCTGTTCCACCGCAGGGCTCTCTCTCTTTTCATCTTCAGTTCTTCTGTTCCTGCTTCGCTGCCGGTTAGCGTGGCAACAGCCAAGGGGCGGGGCCACCCACGATGAGCAGGTGCTGCAAGCAGCGAGACAGCCCGTAGACGCACGTGATGTCACGCTAAATGCTAGCAGACTCTGGTGATGTCATGCTAAATGCTAGCTGACTCTGGTGATGTCATGCTAAATGCTAGCTGACTCTGGCGATGTCATGCTAAATGCTAGCTGACTCTGGCGATGTCACGCTAAATGCTAGCTGACTCTGGCGATGTCATGCTAAATGCTAGGGGACACTGGCAATGTCATGCTAAATGCTAGCGGACTCTGGCGATGTCATGCTAAATGCTAGCTGACTCTGGTGATGTCATGCTAAATGCTAGCGGACTCTGGCGATGTCATGCTAAATGCTAGCTGACTCTGGTGATGTCATGCTAAATGCTAGCTGACTCTGGTGATGTCATGCTAAATGCTAGCTGACTCTGGTGATGTCATGCTAAATGCTAGCAGACTCTGGCGATGTCATGCTAAATGTGGACCGATAGCGGGCCTGGTTCTGAGCGGCTAAAGCAACAAGCGGCCATCCGCTCGGAGCACCAACGGCTAATTGCTATCGAGTCTGTCTTAGGAATGAGACAACACTGGGGGAGGCAGAGGAGGGGGAAGAGGAGGAGGAAGAGGAGGGTTATCAGCTTGTCAGAATGGGAGGAAACTTGCTGCGTCAGCCATTATTTTGTCGGGTCAGGCGGTGCAGGCGATTAAACAGTCAGCGAAAACGGGCCACTATTGATTGGGACGTGGGGGGGGGGGCACCTCCTGTTGTTTTAATATATGAACCAATTTATAACTCAATGCATATCAACGGGCGGCGAAACCTGAGGCGCAGCGAGCCAGTTGGACGAGTTAGATTTTTCCCGACAAATCTTTCATGGCTATTTGTGAAGGGATTTGGGATTGGGATTAAAAGTCACACTTCTGGGTCAGTCCTAAATCCACCAGAACGATGCATCACAGACAAGAACCATCGCGGGAAAAATCATCGATCCCGGTCACGCCGGTACCCGGCCGGAAAATCCTACGGAAAAACATCGGACGGAGTCAAGAGAAGCGTTCCCAGAGGTCTGCGGGGGCCTTTTCCACCGAGAGCGTTCCCCACGCTTCAGTTCCTTTATTCCAACGCTCCAGAACATAACTAGAGCGCCGAGGCATTAAAAGTCATTCCAATTGTGTAAAGACGCTTCGTTCTGAACGCAACTGGTACCAGCTCGGAGGCTAACTGTAGCGTCCCCTCACCTTCGTCAGGTGTCCTCCGGGCGGGCCAGAACCTGACAAGCTGAATCAGAACCCCCACAGGCGGGACGAGATCTTCTGCTTCGCTAAATGTCGTCATCTGAGCCCGTGAGAATCGATTCATCGCCTCTGGCGGTCAAGGAAACAGAATATTAGTAGAATAAACGTTATATAACTTAAAGAGGAGAAGTAGAACGGGAGCCAGAACCCAGATTCAGACCAGAACCCAGATTCAGACCAGAACCCGGATTCAGACCAGAACATGGATTCAGACCAGAACCCGGATTCAGACCAGAACCCGGATTCAGACCAGAACCCAGTTTCAGACCAGAACCCAGATTCAGACCAGAACCAAGATTCAGACCAGAACCCGGATTCAGACCAGAACCCAGATTCAGACCAGAACCCAGATTCAGACCAGAACCCGGATTCAGACCAGAACCCAGACTCAGACCAGAACCCAGATTCAGACCAGAACCCAGTTTCAGGGCCCCGCCCTACTTCTAAAAGGAGGCTTAAACATTCCTTTTTGCCTAGGCTAGTTTAGGCTAGCTTAGGCTAGTCCTTAGCTCGCTGCTACTCTCCCGCTCCGTATTCACGTATTATTAATTATTGTTGCTAACTTGACTTGCGTCGTTAGCGCCGTTAGCTCCCGGCTGACGGCCCACCGGAACCCAATGCTAGCTGTGAACATTTTAACACCCCGCTGTTTACCTGCCACGCTATCAGCACCGGTCCGTCCCACAGCGAGGCGGCACAGATCACCTGTGTGGAATCAGCCAGGTGAAGCTGGCTCCGCCCACTCCCAGCGGCAGCTCTCCTGCGTGCAGAATAAATTAACATTAGCCTGTCGAAAGAAAATTAAAACACATTAAACCCGATGACGAAATCGAAGGAGTTTAATTTCACATGAGGCCGACGCTAATCTAATGATTATTCAGGGTCTCGTAGCTAAGCTAAAGTGCAGCCATTAACAAGCCATCCATTTCCTTCCCCTTCCCCTATCCCAGCGCGCTGCGCAGGCGGGGCACACCCCGGATGTGTCGCCACACACTCAAACACTGTCCATAGTGTTTACTCCAACCCGGAGTAAACCCACGCTGTGAGGCGACAGCGCTAACCACTACGCCACCGTGCCGCCCATGAAGAAGGAGCAGCTTTTATTTTCAACGATACAACGAAAAGCCCGTTTTGTCTTCAGAATTCTGTCGTCCAAGGTCCTATTCAAGGTTTCTGCCTGTTAAAGGGAAGTCTTTCTTTGCCTCCGTCACCAAAGTGCTTGGTCTTGAGTATATTTCTTTTTAGTCATAATGCAGGTTGTTGTTTTTTTTACTTCATTTGGAAGTACTTTCTAAAGAGAAACTGGAAGAAGCTGAACTCCAGCCAAGATAATTTAGTTTTTATCATTTGTGAAAGTTTGTCCGTTTCAGATTGTCTGTTACCATTAAATAATATGGGTCCACATCATTATTCATTATTAAACTGGATAATAAAAGATAAAACGGTGCTGCAGGGAGATCCACTCAGATTTAACTTAAATTAAATGTTTATTCACCAAAGCAGCGAAGGATTTGTACATTTAAGAATAATATTTAATATTACATATTTATGGTTAAGAAATTGGTTTAAAACTAAATAAAATCAGATGATTCCTGTAGAATCGAAAGACGAAATTATTATTTTTTTTTTTTTTATCAGAACACTGAGGTTAAAAAAACCCTGCAGCAAAATGAAGACGAACAGAAACGACCAGCGGAGACGAGAAGGCGTTCAAATGAGCAAGTTTTACACTTTAAAAGTTAAATTCATTCCCGTTTACACAAAATGTATCAACGTCACGTCTGGAAATGAGAATTAAGGATGTGAAGCTGCAGCTTTTATCTGAACAAACGTGTAAAAAGGTTTGTTGTCCCAAACACAAAGTTCAGGGCTTGTTTATTAAAAACAAACACAAAGAAACTTTACAAATCATCTCATTTCCATTTCTCAGCGGTTAAAGAAAGAAAATAACGTTTAGATTTCCCCCAAAATATTTCACTTCCTCCGTTTAAAATGACGTTTCAGAAAAAATCTGTAATTCAATTCTCAGGGGATGAAGGGATGGTGGCCTCCCTCGCTCCTCTTCCTCGCTCCTCTTCCTCGCCGCAGCTACAAGCCGTGAAGGGTGGAGCCGACGATGTCCATGAAGGTCGCCTCTACGCAGTAGCAGAGCTGCACGTCGGGGTCGGCTCCGCCCAGTTCCAACGCCGTCCTCTGCGGCAGCGTGAGCTTAGAGGCGCCCCCTGCTGGAGGGGAGGCGTCCCGAGGCTTCTCCTTCAGGTACCGGAGGCCTGAGGAGCGGAGAGGAGAGGAGAGGAGAGGTACATCCTGAACACGCCCCCTGCTGCTTCAGGGCGCCGTTCAACGCGCTGGAATCAGGCGGCGCTTACGGGCGACGAGCGGGTCGATGTCTCTGGCTTTGGTGGCGACGTCCGAGGCGCAGACCTGCCCGACCTGCACCAGCAGAGCCGCCGCGTCGTCGTAGAGCGGCGGGAACGCCTGGCAGAACGACACCAGGCACGGCAGCACGGGCATGAAGAAGGAGAACCGCTTGGGGCGGGTCAGAACTGGAAAACAGCAGAGAGCCGCGTGAAGGCCGGCTGCCAGCAGGGGGCGCCGGAAGAGGAAGCGGCTCTGACCTGTGAGGAGCGTCGCCATGACGCTGATGGCCAGCCGGGCCACGCTGAGCGACTTGGGGAGGGCGTACTGGGTGCACAGGTAGGACAGCAGCTGGATCGCAAAGATCTGAGGGATCAAAGGCAGACGTGGGATCAAAGGCGGACGTGGGAACAGAGAGCAACTCGTTCAGCACGTCGGTGGGGTTGACCTTTGACCTCTGTAATGTAAAAGCACCGTTTGGCCCTTTTCAGATGTTTTTACGACCGTTTCTCATAATGGCAGCAGAAAATCGCTTGCGAGGTTAGAGGTCACCAATTTTCACCTTTGACCTCTAAATTCTGAGAATTCCTTTCAACCCGAGACACGGCTTCCGCCGGAACAGGAAAGGAATAAAGAAATGGCGTCGAGACCGCGGGCCGGACGGGGGGGGGGGGAAGCGACGCTGGAAGCCCCCACCTGCTTCTCCAGCTGGGGCTGGGCCAGCAGCTCCGGGATGAAGTCCAGGCAGATGTGGATGGACGGGATGCCCGCCACGGTGAGGGGCAGCAGAGCCTGGGGGTAACCCTGGGGGGGGAGGGAACGCCGTCAGGGAAGCAGGACTGTCCAACGGAGCCGGGCTCGCGGCGAGGACGCGTCCTCGGCTGCGTCCCTTACCTGGAAGTGGACCAGCTTGGCGATGTTGGGGTCGGCGATGAACATCTGGTGCAGGAGGCAGCAGATGAGACACTGCACCTCCCTCAGCTCACTGAGCAGGCCTCCCTCCGGCTCCTCCCCCTCCCCCTCCCCCCGCCTGGCTCCCAGTCCCAGGATTCCCTGTTCGGGTTTTCCTGGCGCCGAGCCCCCGATGCCCCTCAGGAGGCTCTCCGTGCCGGCGCCGAGCCGCTGCTCCTCGGAGGTTGGCAGACACACCTCCAGGAGGATCTGGACGGCCGCGCTGTCCTGGGGGGGGGGGGGGGGGGGGGGGGGTAAATAGATCGTGGTTCCCTCTCACACGACGCTGCTCCGGGTTTTACGCTTCACCGAACCCCCCCAGCATGAGAGGAGGAGGAGCCTGGTCTCACCTGCGCCGCTAGCAGGGCGTTCTTCAGCTCCTCCCTGGTGACCTCCGGCGTCTCCGCCTGTCCCGGGACGCCCAGGCTGGACACAGTCTGGCTCTGCCGCTCGGACTCGGCCGTCTCCTTCAGGTGACAGTGCAGGTAGGCCTTGGAGGCCAGCAGGTAGCCGTTGAGCATGTGCAGGACGACGTCCATCAGGGGTGGACACCTGAGGGACAAACCGGCGTGAGGGACAGACCGGCGTCCCAGTTCGGCTTCGACCCGCCCTTACCTGAAGACTCTGTGGTCGCAGCGCAGCACGATGAGGGGGTCCACCATCAGGTCGTTCTGGTTGTAGCGCTGCTGGCCGGGGGGCGGAGCCGAGGGCTGCAGGGCGTTCACCGTCATCACCCACAACCTGCAGCAGAGGGCGCCGCGCCGGGTCAATTCCGTCTGATCCGCCGCCGGAGCTGAAGAATCAATAACCGGGCCCGCCCAGAGTGCTGCCCCCGAAGCTAAACCAGCTAGCCGGGGCAGCTAGCCGGGGCAGATAGCCCCCCCCCCCCCATACCTGCGGGGCATCACCGTGTTCAGCCCCATCCAGAGCTTGTTGAGGGTCTGCAGGACTCGGCGAGGAACGGCGGCCTCCAGCAGCAGCGCCGAGCTGGCGGTGAGCGCCTCGGCGTACGGGATCAGGTCTCCGGGGGACAGCAGGGTCAGGTGCTCCAGGATCCGCATCAGTCTGGGACTGCTGGACGGCAGCTTCTGGAAGGCTGGGGGGGGGGGGCAGAGCCGGTCTGAGCGGTGGTTCCACACAAACACGGATCTCCTGCTCCAACCACCCCCCCCCACCCCTCACCGTGGTGCAGCTGGCCCCGGCTGTATCTGCAGGTGTTGCTAGGCAGCAGCATCTTCCTCAGCAGGGGCAGCGTCCCCGTCACCTCCTCCTCGCACACCCAGTCCTCCACCAGGCACAGGTGGGGGTAGTTGGTGGCGAGCAGCCTCAGCAGGGCGGAGTGCAAACCTGGGGGGGGGGGGGGGGGAGGCGTCAGAACGGCTCTGCTGGAGCTCCTCCCGTTAGCGCGGCGGGCTCACCCCCCAGCTCCTGCTGCAGCCCCTGGGCCTGAGTCACCAGGTGCTTGATGGGGATCTGGTCCATCAGCGAGGACGAGTAGGACTTGGGCTTCCTCCGCATCAGCGCTTCAGAGGAGAGAGGAGAGAGAGGACGCCGTAGCCCCGCCCCCACGACGCGTTACAAAGACACACGGGTTCATTACGGCGATGATGGGCTTCGTTACACACACACACACCCCCCCCCCCTTAAGGCTAAACACGGTGATTAAAGCGATGCGCATAAATCTGGCATAATGAAGGGCCGGCGCCGGCGCCGAGCTCGCCACGGGAGCGAACAAACAGCGACGCCGCTAACTGCTAACGCTCCATCTCACCGACACCTGTCCTCGGTCGCTCAGCTCCCGCGGCCATCGGGTTCAGCCCCGCCGAGAGGAGCGGCTAGCCGACGGCGTCGGTTCTCTCCTCGGCGCCGCAGACACGCCATCGGGTACGTACCCAGTTGTTTGGTGCTCGCCAAGAGGTTCTCCTCGTAGGACAGGATGTAGTAGAGGATCAGGAGCCGAGTGGTGATGGAGTAGTGCTGCCGGCCTCCTCCGCGGGGGCCCTCGCCGTGCTAGCCAATAGCGAGAGAGCGATCGAGGGTCAGGGACGGGGAGCCGAACCTGAACACTCCCACATCCTGCCTCCATTTTACAACCCGGGTTCACCCACAGCGGCGCTCTGGAAGACGTCGAGGATCTCCTGCTCTGTGATTGGCTGGTTGGTGGCCTCCGGGTTGGCCTTGGAGGCCGGAGTCAAGATGGAGGTGATGTAGGCGTCGATCAGGGGGATCAGCTGGGTGTGGATGGGCGTGGTCGTCTCGCAGAGCTGCCGGTAGATCCAGTCCTGGGCGGGAGAGCGGCGCCGCGAGGCAGGAAGTGTCACGAGCAGGCGCGGCGTTCGGCAGCTAGTCGTTAGCGCCCCCCGGTGGACACACCCACCTTGATGGACACTTTGTGCTTGGTGAAGGCCCGGCTCCGGAGCAGCTGGTAGATGCAGTGGATGGGAAGGAACCCGGAGATGGTGGCGCTGAGGCTGGTGGTGACCGCCACCCTCACGGCGTGGGCGGTGACCACCTGCACGACGGGGGTCACACACACACGTCGGGGGTCACACACACACACACCTGTGGCTGACGCCAGACCTTCGTACCTGCTCTGTGAAGATCTCCTGAGTGAAGATGGTCTTCATTTTGCTCAGCGAGCTCGGCTTGATGGCAATCTGCAAAAATAAAAACACAAACTCGTAGAACGCCGACGCCACGAGGTTCATCGCGAGCGAACACAACCTGCGGGCGCCGCCATTTTCTAATTCCCTCCCTTCATGTTTCACGAGAAACATTCTACAAGGCGGCCGCAGCGCTGAATCGAGACGGTTGCCCTGGAGGTGAGGGGGCGTGGCTTCAGAGGAGCCGCCGCCCACTGGTCACGCCAGGCGAAGTATCGACAGCCGCCTTACCTTCATCCCCAAAGTAGAGCACACCAACTCAATGATGGAGCTGAGCTGGTTGCTATGGAAATACATGGCAACCAGTAACAGCATCTCTCCGAAGGAGGCGGACACGCCGGCGGCACTGTGAGGGGGGGGGGGGGGGGGCAGACAGGAGAGGCGTTTGGACTCGTTCCCCCTAAATCTCACGGGACGGACATTTTAATGAAGTCATCACGCCTCCACCGGTCGGTTCAATCGCACGCCGACGACAGTCAGACGCACCGCCGGCCTGTTGCTTAGCGATAAGCCGCACAACATCCACGTAATTAACAAACAGGACTGCAGGACGGCCGGGGTCGTCTCGGGCGAGCCAACGCCCAACGCGGCGCGCTTTTGCGTTCCAGAGGAAACGGTTGAAGGTTTATCCACATCCTGGTCGTCATGGCGACAGAAACCCGGACAAACTTGACGTCACGCGACGTAAATCGCAAACGACTGACCTCTCAAAATATTCTTCCTCTTTGATCATCCAGCTGAGCCACATGACCATCAGCTGTTCCTGCTCCGGAGTGCTGGGTCCAGACACCGTGCACACGCACACACACACACACACGCACACACACACACACACACACACGCACACACACACACACAGGAGAGTCATGCTCACAATCCAGGACAGAATTAAAGCCCCAAGCACACACAGAGGGGGGGGGGTTATCTGTACCTGACCAGAGTGGGGAAGGCCAGCAGTTTGCAGAAAGACAGAGAGACGAACCGAACCCCGGCCGGCGTGGCCGGCGGCCGGCTGGTCATCAGCTGCAGCAGCTGCTCCGCCTCCTCGTCCGTCGGCCTGGAGGAGGATCACACGGAGCGTTAGAGCGACTCCGGGCCGAGCGAACGGGAACGTTTCCCGGGACCCACCTGAGGCCCGCGATGCCCATGAGGGCGCAGTAGAGACGCAGCAGCGCGCTGGCCTTCACCACGTGCTCCTCCCTGAGGCCGGAGTAGCCCGACCCGCCGCCCTCCTCCGCGTCGCCGTCGTCGGGGACGTGGGTGCTGCGGGAGCGCGGCAGGATGGCGACCAGCTCCAGCAGCAGCTGCCGCCGCATCTGCCACAGCACCGAGCAGCTCTCTCTCTTCCTCTGGCGGGACGAGGGAAGGACATCCTGCTCGGTCTCGGCGTTGACACCGCCGGCGTACGTTTGGATATTGCCGGGAGACGGACGGAACGTTCCGGCAGGACCGGCTCCGCCCCCTCACCTGCTGCCCGTTACGGATGAACATGCTGAACCAGGTCCGGACTTTGCCGTTGGTCCCCAGCAGGAGGCCGCTGACGTAGGACACCAGGGGGCTGACCGCCTCATCCGCCGAGTCGGGTTTATAGTCCAACGTCAGAGCCACGCCCAGGCCGGGCAGGTGACACTCCTCCACCTGAGGACGCCGACCAATTACGTTTAGGCCACAGAAGCTGCTCCGACCAAACATTCAGAGAAATCAGCGTTTCTGTGATCAGAGGAAGACCATTCCATCTTCATCTGAGAGAATAAAACCCAACCGGGTATAAACCGCTGGTTATTATCTGGCAGAAACCCAACCGGGTATAAACCGCTGGTTACTATCTGGCAGAAACCCAACCGGGTATAAACCGCTGGTTACTATCTGGCAGAAACCCAACCGGGTATAAACCGCTGGTTACTATCTGGCAGAAACCCAACCGGGTATAAACCGCTGGTTACTATCTGGCAGAAACCCAACCGGGTATAAACCGCTGGTTAGTATCTGGCAGAAACCCAACCGGGTATAAACCGCTGGTTAGTATCTGGCAGAAACCCAACCGGGTATAAACCGCTGGTCGCTAGCCGTGGCTCGACCGCGGTGGACCCTCCTTCGCCGTGTTTTCGCCGTCTGAGACTGACCACCATCGCTCTGACGTTGAGGGCTTGGGACGGGTTCATCTGGCAGAGCTGCCGGAGCGCTTCGGTCCTGCGGCGGCCGCCGGCGCTCTCCTCGTCCTGACGCTCCCCGTTCTTGATCAAACCTCGGCAGACTGCGAAGACAGCGACACGATGGCCGGCGATTCAGCGATGGCGGCGCCGTGAGGCGGACGGGCTTACCTTCGTTGAAGCTGTCGGGGACGTTGGCGACCAGCAGACACAAGAACCAGTCTCCGTTGCGGACGTGCAGCATGGCCTCGGCCACGTCCAGGATGGGCAGCAGGGAGGGCAGCTCTAAGGGACGCAAGTTAGCGGCGGCCATTTCATTCAGCTCGAGGACGAGAACGCAAAGGAAGAGAGTCGGACACCTGCTTGTAAAATGCACAGGACGTCGGCGACCTCTTCCAGGTAGACGGGGCTCTCAAAAAGCTCCGACGACTTCAGGAAGAACTCTCCGTTGGAGTCGACCACCTGAGGAACCACGAGGGACACGCTGCGCCTTCAGAACGGGCATTTCGTTTAGCTCCTCCCCCCCCGTCGCTCACCTTATTCATGATGGCCAGCAGCTCGCTGAGGGTCAGGCGGAGCCTCCTGAGGGGGTCGCTGTGCTCAAACTCCAGGGTCAGGCCGTGCTGCAGCTGCGACACCAAGATGCTCTCCCCGTTGGAACCTCCGGCCTTGTGCCTGACAGGAAGACGGGCGTCACAAACGCGCCGCTCACTCCAACCCTTTCCTGAATCATCTCTACCTCAGTTGCTGCTCCTTCCGTGCGTCCTGCTCCAGAGCGTGGAAATCCACAGACAGAAGCGCCACGATGGAGTTGACGGCCTCCACCCCGGACAGCAGGCGCAGGATCAGCTTCTTGTCCTGAGCCCAGGTGTGGCTCTGGTCAGCTGGAGCACACAAAGCCATCCTGACGAGGCAGGGCAGCAGCAGCCGCAGCTCCGGGTCACTGAGGGCGGACAGGCGCACCACGTCCACCCTCTGCATGGCTTCAAACGCGAAGGGGCTGACGCACTGGAGCCCCGGGCTGTCCGCCATCCCTGCGAGCTACGCCTGAAAGGACATAGAAAGAGACTCTTTGTCACCTTAAGTAACGCAAAAGCCCACGCAGAAGCAGAGAACAGCGGCCATAGACCGTAAATGGACAAATATCCCATTTAATAATGTTAATAAGTCTTCCGTACAACATAATAAAGCTAGCTAGCTTAGAATCACCCAAAGCTAGCTGGCTAACGCAGAAGTTGCACATCGTTAAGTTTATCCAACACGAAGCGCTCTTAACACAGAGTGGGAAACAAACACATTTATTACTATGTACTACCAACACTATATTACACAAACTAGTAAAGAAACAAAAAATAAAATAAAGACAGCCAGTGCTAGCTATTAGCTACCTGTCATCGATAACATTCATTTAACATGGCTTTCAGGGCGACTCTTAGCATGCTATTAGCCAGCTAGGCTAACGTATGCCGAGATAAGTTGTTGAACAATTATCTTTTGCGACGTCTGGTTCTTTTTTGTGTATAAACAATCATGTTTAATACACTAGATTAATTAAGACACATCTTACCTCACTTAATAGAACAATAGCGCGCACTAAACAAAGCGTTTCACCGCGGAGGCCTTCCGACCTCGGACTCGTCGTGGACGGTCAGCCTCGATCGTTTCAGTGGAGTCCGGAGCCAATGACGGAGAGATCGTCCTTGTTTTCTAACGTCCTGCTTGTTTCACGTGGATCTCATCTTTATTAACGGGGACGAGATAATCGATGCGACAGCCAGCAAGGAGCTGGTGGAGCCGGCTGCGTGCAGCAGCGCTGACTGCCTGCGTACTGTCGCCTAAAGGGGGGCCGGATGATCGGGACTCCAGAGCTGCCCCGAGTCCCGACTGAAAGATGCGGCCGGGCCGGAGGACACCGCCTGGGCATTGACATTCTATACAAGTACGAGGGGAAAGAAAAGTTTATTCTACATTTTCCAGTTTGGATAAAATTCTCAAATGCATAATTCCATCGCCAAATGGAGAACAGGAAGGTAGAAACACACGAATGTGCTGCAGCTCTCTGTTTTTACTTTAAACGCTTCCCAGTCACTGACGTCAGAGTAAATCCCACTTCATTCCAAAGTTCATCCTGAGTGAACAGAGCAGGACCTCTGGGAATTCCGTGGCTGCTGACAGCGAGGAAAAACGCAGAAAGTTCCCTCAAGGAAAACCCAGAAACTAGTGCGTGACCCTGGGAGGAGGAGGAGGAGGAGGAGGAGGAGGAGGAGGAGGATGGAATGTTCTTAAATGTCTGTCCAGTTATTGTACAGAACAGGTTGTCACTGCGGACAACCAAAAAAGAAAACATGGCAGAAACAGAAACAAATATTGGCAAAGAGCGATCAATGGATTTTAAATAAGTCCATAAATAACAGGAGATATTTGTGTATTAACACAGATATTGGCCATTTCGGCTCCAAGTTCATTTAAGCTTCATTTACTTCCGTGCTTAAATAAACCTTGGGTTGGTCTAAAACTCTAAATGCATTTATAACCAATCGGAAGTGCTGCCAGAGCCAGACCTCGGCCAATCACGAGTAAGGACAGGTAGCGTAAACTGCGCTGCCGCGGTTCTCCCTGTCCTGATCCTGATCCATGTTACCTATATACATTAAAAACCACCCCGAGGGCATCCTCAGGTTCCCACGCCGCCCGTTTCCCCCGCCCCGAAGCAATGAAACAAGCACAGGGAAATAAGTTGACGCTCTTTATTCCTAAAACAGAAACCACACCAACTGCTGGCGTGCCGTTCATATATATATATATATATATATAAATTATTATATATCTGTTTGGTATTTGTGTCTAAACGTGGTATAAAATACTATACACAACAATGTACCTCTGTATTTGAACACATTGCTGTCGCTACAGCTTCGCTGCAAGTCCCTCGTGCTCAGAGGCATGAAGATAATTCTCCATCTCGACAATACAAATATTCTTTACCAAAAATACTCTAAAATCAACCGACTGAGAAAACAGATTTAATTTTCGTGGGATTTCTCCCCCCCCCCAAAGTTGTTGTTGTTGTTTTTTTTTAAAGACAATTTCATGTATCTCAGACCAATTTGCTTGAAAGCAGGAAGGTGGTATAAACCTCCATGTTTTTTTTAAATATATATTTATAAAAAGGTTAAGAAATAAGACAAATCTTTGACATTTAAAACTTACAATAAATAAGACAGGTGCAGGCATTGTGTTGGGATTCTCCTTCAGGCCTTGAATCCAAACATCTTTCCTTCTTCACTTCTTTTTTTCCTCATCCCGTCTCGGATCTAGGATCTGGCTCAGTGCTCCGGTTCTTGCGGTTTTTCTTCAGTCTTCCTGAAACGCCCCTTTGAGAGTTTTTTGGCGTTCCCCTTCTCCGGGCCCGCCCCGTCGCCGTCGGCTACAATGTGTTCATGATGAAGTTGTACATCTGGTTGAGCACCACGAAGTGAACGGGCAGACACGAGCGCCGGTCCTGCGTCGCCGGGTCACAGGTCAGCCAGGAGAGAGCGTTGTACTGCTCCAGAACGTACCTGGTCGAGCACACAAGAAGAAACGCTGCTGCTTAAAGGAACAGTGCACCCGGAAAAAAAACCTGCAACCTGCACCGGCGGCGTCCGGCGCCCTCGACTCGCGTGCTCCTTACCTGAGTACGTCTGAGGTCTGATTGGAGTCGAGGGGGTGGGAGTGTTTGCTGTGCAGGAGTTCATCGGATTGCACCGAGGACACGTGGAGGTGCAAAGAGGCCTGAGGGAGGGAGGGGGGGGGGGGGGGGGGGAGGAGAGGAAGAAAGAGGGAGGAGGAGGGAGGAAGAGGGCGTCGACGGCGTTACAAGGATGTTAATAACCGGTTTATTACATCTCATCCAGGTAATTACTGAACTCAGGGCAGATCAACACGGTCGTGAGACTTCGCCGGCGTTGTGTTGCCATTTTCCATTCTTTATGCTAAGCTAAGCTAGGCTAATACGAGCTAGCTGCCCTGTCTGCTCTTCTCTTTCGCTGGCCTTCCTGTTCCATTCGTTGCATCTAAAGTGGGACCCCTAAAGATATGAGAACGTGAAACAGTCGGCGCCCGGTACCTTCAGGAAGAGAGGACACTGGTTCTGAGCCTGTGGGCAGGCTGACCAGAACCAGTCGGGAAGCAGTCCAGCTTTCGCCGTGGAGACAAAGTAGCCGAGAGCCAGCGGCTGCTGCAGGAGGTTGGGAACCTCCTCGTGAGACGCCATGCGGTCCGCGCTCTGGCCCTGCAACGAGCCAGGAAGTCAGACGAATCTCTTTATTGATCGGGCCGGATCAAAGGAAAATATCTGACAAAGTGTCGCAAAAACAGGAAACCGGCGAGCGGCTTCAAGCCACACCGGATGAAAGCGCGGCGTCTCACCTTGCCGCCGTCCCCTCCGTGCTGGTAATGAGAGCCGGGGGAGTGGACCGGCGAGGCGGTCGGGGAGATGTTGATGATATCCGGGTCCACCAAGTCGTTCTCCTGGTCCAGCAGGTCGAAGATCCCGATGGCGTCGGACCCGTCTAAGAGCAGGAGAATCGTTCAGTGGATGAAGCCGACCCGGATCCGCCGCTCGTCTCCGCAGCGCCGCCCACCTGTGGTGGCGTTGAGGATGTCGATGTTGGTGTCGATGTTGGTGTAATTGGAGCTGGCCACCTGCACGAAGGCGGAGGTGGGGAAGACCAGGATGTGGGTGCAGGAGGTGTCCTGCGGCGTGCTGAGCCGGGGCGCCTGCGTGTTGAGGGTGGTGCCGCGGCCGAACACCGAGCCCTTCGACACGGAGTCTGGAGGGTCGCCGGGACAACGGGTCAGTGGCGAGGAGGCCGCACGCCGCCCTGCACGCGAGCACACACTCTACCTGGCATGATGACGAAGGATCCCTGGGGCTCCATGGCGACCAGGCACACGCTGAGGATGCTGGGAGTGTCCGAGGCTGAGACGCCGCACATCCGGCACATTTCCTTGAGACGGCGACTCAGCGACTGGAGGTTCCTCCTGCTCAGCAGAACGCTCCAGTCTGGAACGGACGGCGGCGCGGCGGGGGTGAGGAACACGCTCGCCACGCACGCCACGCACGCACACCGTCACGCGGCGCTACCTTTCAACTCGCCGTGCCCGATCCTCCCCAGTCGGCCAATCACCACCCTCCAGGGCACCGACGTCATCTGCACCAGCCCCAGGCACCAATCCCACAGCTTCTGCAGGCCGAGCCGCCGGACCGAGCCCTTTTTCCTCCGCGCCCTGCAGAGCACGCGGCGACACACAGACGGGGAACGGTGAAGAGCGCCGGCGCGGCGGCGCTCAAAGGGCCGGCGCGCGCGTCCTCTACCTGTTGGGCACGTCTACGTCGATGACGCAGCTCTCCAGCAGCTCGCCGTACAGGTCGGTGCAGGTCGCCAGCAGGCGGCGCTGGTCGTGGGACAGGCAGTACCCCACGAACAGCACGTTGTACTTTTGGGACGCCTCCCCGAACGTCTCGCCGAGCTCCGCCTGTTTGTCCCTGACTGGAGCCAGGATGAACGGAGGCGTGTAGAGACGCGGACAGTCGGGCCGCTGGAGACGGGGACGCAAGACGAATCAGATCGAGACGTGGTTTCTGGAGTCGGGGGGGGGGGGCTACGAGGGCTCGCTTTCACCTCTGGGGCCTTTAGCGCCGTGTCGATGGCCAGGCCCGGCCCAAAGCCCGTCAGGGACTTGCCGTTGGTGGAGGCGGGTAGCGGCCGCCGGCACTGGGTGAAGACGGAGAAGGCGAGGGACTTGAGGTGCTGGGCGTAGACTCGGCGGTCCTCGCCCCGCACCGGTTGCAGGAGGTACTGGCAGGGGACGATCTGAGGGGGAGGAGACAGACGCACGGGTCAGACGCTTGTGACCGCGCGGCGCTCAAATAAACGGGAGGCCGCTCCCGAAACGGCGCCGATTCCCGCTCGGCAGCGGCCGGGGGCTCTTGCCTGCACGGATATAGAATTGCGAATATGTTGAGGCAGGAAGTGAAGCATCTCGAGATAGCAGCGCAGCAAGCCCAGCGTCCAAACGCTGGAGTGGGCCGGCGCGGGCCCGGGGGTGCCGTCGGCCTCCTCGTAGCTGAAGGGGTCCACGATGTAGATGACGATGGCGGGCGGGTAGGCGATGGCGTGGGACTCCCCGTCCGTCGGGACGCCGATCTTCTCCCGCTCCAAAGTGCTTGGGAGGAAGTGACACGGAACGCGATCAATCCGGGTTCTGACCAGCCGAGCAAGAGAACCTCAAAAACCCGATCTGGACTTTCTGTCTCCGGTACCTTTCTGGGGGCTCCGGGGGCCCCTGGACCTGGTTCTCCCCCGAGGACCCAGCCTGCTGTCCCAGTTGTCCACTCTGGGCGGCGCCTCCCTGGCTGGCGACGCCCCCAAAAGGAGGGAATGAGGAGGCCTTTGCAGACGGCGCCCCCCCGTTGGACTGGCCCGAGGGCGTCGCCAGGCTGTTGGACGACGCGGCGCCGTTTGCAGACCCGCTGCTGGAAATGGAAGCGATCGCCGAGCTCTGCTGGCCGATTGAGCTGGAGGCGGAGCTAGGCTGTTGTGCGGACGACGATTGGCTGGACGAGGACTGGGGGCCGGGCTGCGTGAGCAGAGAACTGTCCAATGGCTGCGAAGCGAGGTACGGCGCTAAAGGGCGGAAGCACAGCACCGAGTCAGGGTTATAATAGTTTTGGATTTTTAATTATAGTTTAGTTTTAGTTAGTTTTGAATTTGTTTTCTCTAATTCAGTTAGTTTTAGTTAGTTTTTAGAGTGGATTTGTTAGTTTTTATTAGTTTTAGTTTTGTTTTTATTCGTTTAATTTAGTTTTTATTAGTTTCATACTTTGTGTTATTTGTCAGACGCAGGATTAAAAAATAATAAAATAATACAACTCAACAAAAGATAACATAAAATAATTTATATTTTATATATAACAATATATAATATTTTATATACAACAGTCCGCAGCATAGCTGCTAACGTGCTACAATCTCGCAGTTAGCTTTCTTGTTTCTCTCCGTCGTAATAAACACATCCCACATGGGGCTGGAGCGCTCGGCGTTTCCTGCCGGCTTCCGTCGGTAGTGACGTCACCAACCCGAGTCTCAACGAGCAGTGACGGGAACAGCCGGACGGAGCCGCTGGCTCACGTAAAACTCCTCGAGCAAAATAAATCAATTTCAAAATCGATAAAGACGAAAATGAAGGGATTAGTGTCTTTAATTTTTATTAGTTTTAGTTAGTTTTGTGAACGGACAATACCGTTTTAGTTAGTTTTAGTTTTTTCTTTTAATTTTAGTTTTTATTTAGTTCAGTTAACGAAAATGTTTTTTCAATTCTAGTTTTCGTTTTTTTGTTAGTTTTCGTTAACTATAATAACCCTGACCGAGTCACATCATTAACGACGTCACGTGCAGACGCCGCAGCCCCGCCCACGCAGCAACGCCCACGCAGCCACGCCCACGCAGCCACGCCCACGCAGCCAGCGGGCTGAGAGGCACGTACCGAGGTGGTGGCGGCACACTTGTGCGTAGAGTTTGAGTTTGGTGAAGGCGTCGGCGTTCCCGCCGGCCGCCTTGAGGAACCAGTCGCTGACCGGCTGGTCCACGAGGGCCTTGGCTCCGGCGCCGCCAACGAGAACTATGCCGTCGGGGTAGCCTTTGGAAATGGGTCGGTGCCGGCCGAGCCGACACGCCTGCGGACGCACAGGTAGCGGAATGTGGGCGGGGTCACAGGAAAACGCACGCGTGAGCGAGCGAGCTCCTCCTTACCTCGTACACCGCCGTCAGGTCCCGGAAGAAGCTCCGGGCGCCGCCGAGCAGCGCCTCGCTGTCGGGACAGACCACCACGTAGCCGATGTCCCGCCGGGAGCCGAAGGGGTCCAGCAGCAGCTTCTCCCAGTGGGGCAGCCCAAACGGAGACAGAACCACGAAGTCGTACTCGTAGCCCACCAGGAACGTCGGGATGGGGAGGGGCTCCGGGGACTCGTCTGTGCCTGTGGGGGGGGGGGGGCCGACCGGTGAGGACGTGCCGTCAACGCACACACACACACACACACACACACACTGCCCCGAGCTTTACCGTAAGAGCCCCGTCCGGCCATCTTGTGGAACTGCTGCCAGGTGAGCGGTCCCGGGAAGCCCCACGACCTCACCACCCTCTTCTTCTGGACGGCGTCCTGGAGCAGCGGCTGGAGGGACGTCAGGACACGCAGGACGTCCTGAGAGCAGAGTGCGCTCACGTCCACCGCTGGAGAGAGAGAGAGCGCACGAGAACGGCTTACGAGACGTCCTCCCGTGGCGTTCGGACGTCATTGGACCCGCCCTCGTCCCCCTCACCGTTCTGTCTGTCCCAGTGATGAAGGCAGGTGCTCCTCACCAGCGCCTCGTCCACCTTGCCCCCTGACATGTTGTCCATGAACTGCCTGCCGTGCTCCAGCGCCATGTAGCAGTCGGCGTGGTAGTCCCGCTGCTCCACCCGCACGCGGGGCGGGGCGGGGCCCCGGGCCGCCACGCCCCGCCCCGAGGTCGAGATGGGGGGGGAGAAGGGGTTGGTGCACTGATCCTGGAGGAGGAGGATGAGCTCGTCGGGAACCCGCTCCCCCCTCCCCGGAGGGAACCGGAGCTCCTCGAACCGCTCCTCCGCCTCCCGGCTGAGGGCGGAGCCCCGCCCGATGATGTCCAGCTCGTCCTCCAGGAAGAGGCCCGAGCCGTCGGCGTAGCGGCGGTTGGCGACGGCGCTGAAGCCGCAGCTGCAGGGCTCCTGGGCCTCGGCGCCGGCGTCGCTCAGGTACACGCCCACGTCGGCGCCCTTGATGTTCATGTTGCAGACGCAGACGCAGCAGCTGTCGAAGTTACAGTCCTTGAAGAGGTTCATGACCGACTCGGACAGGATGAGGGTCACGTAGAGGCTGTGGGCCTCGGGGACGGACGCCACGGTGGCCGGCTCCACCGAGCTCAGCGGCCGGCAGGCGGACGGCGTGGAGGCCGGCGAGCACTGAACGCTGGCGGGGCCTCGAGGCGTGCGAGGCGTGCGCGGCGTCCGAGGCGTCCGAGGCGCGGAGAAGCGAGGGGTCGCGGGCGAAGGCAGGATGCTGGGGGGGGCGCTGTTGGACATGAAGGGCGTGTGGGTTTGAGGGGTGT
>NC_090906.1:13189402-13206479 GCF_040956055.1 Brachionichthys hirsutus | reverse complement strand
AGAACGAATCTTATTGCAAACATTAACACTTGTTTGTACGTTTTATACCTCCTAAACACACAACGACACATTTGAGCGTATTTTTATCCCATTTCTCGATTGATCAAATTCTTGAATCGATAGATTAAGCGAGAAGCGGCGTGCGCGGTCAGCTGGAGCAGAGCGAGGTCGCAGCTAGCTGGTCGGACACGCAGACGACGAAGACCCTCGACCCGGGGAGCGAGCGAGCGGCGCGCCGTGCAAAGAGAGGGACGTGGAGCAGGCAAGCAAATGAAGCGCCACGCCATCGGGCCAGCACGCCATCGGGCCAGCACGCCATCCGGCCAGCACGCCATCGGGCCAGCACGCCATCCGGCCAGCACGCCATCCGGCCAGCACGCCATCGGGCCAGCACGCCATCGGGCCAGCACGCCATCCGGCCAGCACGCCATCCGGCCAGCACGCCAGCACGCCATCGGGCCAGCACGCCATCGGGCCAGCACGCCATCCGGCCAGCACGCCATCGAACTGAAGACCCCCCCCCCCCCCCCCCCGATCAGTACACGCCCTCTCCTGACAGCATCCTGGAGGCGCAGCGTTCCAGGGAGAGCTGTGCTGTCCCAACATTCGAGTAGAACTCCAGCGTCAGCAATGAAACGTTACCTCAGTGGGGGCGGGGCTAGCAGGCGGGTCAACAGGTGATCAAACAGAAAGGGGGAGGAGCCCTTCAACGCGCTACTGATGCTGCTTTACTCTCGCTGCTCGCCCGTACAGTCCTACCCGGGACCGTTTTATTGTTTAAAGGGTTCTCCGATGAATCGGCCGAGTCGATCTATTCCCGGCATGTCTTCCACAAAGTAAACAACGTAAAGAACGTAAACAGCGTAAACAACGTGAAGAACGTGAAGAACGTAAACAGCGTAAAGGTGCACGCCGACGTGCGGAAGGTGCTTTAGTTCACGGCTCGATTTAAAAACAACAACAACACGGCGTGGAAGTGCGATAAGAAGTTGATAATGCCCCCCCCCCCCCCCCCCCCCGCACCGGAGTTCCGGCCGTGTTGCTTGTTTGTCCTGTTAAAATGTAGTAAACCAAGAACAACAAGCGAGTAACGACGAGCCCGAAGCGTCGCCGGTTTAACGGGCGAGCTGTTCGGAGTCGCCGTTAAAACGGGCAGACGTTGACGAATCAGCGGAGCGACGCCGGTCGGTGCCCCGAGATGATGTCAGTTCAAGCGGGCCGCTCCACTGACGCCCGAGCGGCTAACGTTAGCTTAGCTTAGCTTAGCCCCCTGTTGGAAAAATGGCTGCTTTCCTTTAGTTTTAAATCTCTTACCAGACAGAATAGATTGGAATGGCAATCCTCCAGGCTGGCCCCGTTCGGTACAGAACAAGAACTCATCCTCCGTCAGTGCGAGCTGCGAAGCGCCATCGTTTCACTTCCCGGGGAAACGGACAACAGTTGCCGGTTTACGTCTTCTGAGGTTGCGGGAGAAATATTGTTTTTATTTTATTTTTTACAACATTTGGCTGGAGGATAGTTCAATTCAACAACCTTCCTATTGCAGTTCCACCGCCGGAGCTAAAAGCGGCCAGAAAAAAAAAAAGAATGTTTTTGTTGACATCTCGAAAGCAGGCAGTGGAGGCAAATTAAAAAGGAGCCAAAAATGTTCATAAAACAAAAAAGAAAAGGAGAGCAAAAGAAGCAACTCTCCCCCCTCCCCCTTAGCCCCGAAACGGGCTCTGCTTTAAAAAATTAAAACGTCCTGCTTTACTCCTCCATTGCAAACATTAGCCTAAAAAAGGCATACATCCGGTTGAAACCCCTCGGAATCCGCCATCGGCCCGTCTCGCGACGATTATTCCGATCATATTACCAACATCGGTTCCTGTTGGTCTCCATTTGAATTCATGGATTCCTTTCTTTAATGGCGGCCACAGGGACAACTCTGCCTTCCACAGCCGATTGGCTCGTTGGTGGTCAAAGCTTCGTCAAGCTAACCGGAGAAACACGGACACACGTCACAGGGGAGGCAGTACTTCCGCCAAAATAAAAGCACTATTAAAATAGTAAGTAGTAATGTGGAGATAACTCGCGGTTTAATATTCCGACTATCTCTATAAATATAATATTGTTCAATCCAAAAGATTAATATTACCGTGCACGTGTTTTATTTTGAGGTCGCAAAGCCACAAAGCGTTGCTGCAGCTTGTTAGTCGCAGTAGGCGTTTTATTTTGACAGTCCCAATAAGGCGTTCCGGCCGCCAGTGTGGGTAACCTGACACCGTCGTGGTCATGAGGGCTATAATAACACAAGATTGATAGGCATTGCCGCCAGGCCAGCGCAAGCGGCGCTATTGAGCAACAGATTTTGTTACCAATGGCCAAACACTGTCAACTTGCTCACTTCCACAGTGCGCCACCTAGCGCATGCGATGATATTGCACTCTCAGCTGAAACGTGCAATCAAATTGCATTGACGCGCCTCTCGTGTTTCATTTGAATCAAACGCATTGATTTGACCTTAATATCATACAGTGTGATTCGAAGGAGATAAACAAAGCGATAAAATCCCACATTCAGAGCAGAAGTGCAGAAATAAAGCCCAACTGAAGAGCAAAAGGACAGCCCGACACATTCGGAGTGAAGGATGCTTTATAACCTGGCAATAAAATCAAATAGAGATAAAATGAAAGGGCAAGGTAATGAAATCTACAAATGTCAAAGACGGAGCAGCGTTAAAACGGATCTGCGAGCGCAACAATATGCAATAACGGAGGAAAGGTCAAACTAATTCTATCCTCCAATCAAGAGAGCTCAGACTCCGGCACTGAAGTAGTTTATATATTGTATTAGAACAGAACCAGCATCCGAGCGGATACTGGACTTAACCCAAAGGGGGGGGGGGGGGGGGGGGGGTTCTTTATCTAAGGGCAGAAAATGAATGAACGTTTTGGAAAACCTTGGATTAGAAACTATCGGAGAGCTCAGACCTCCCCCAAGCAGCTCGTTCCCTCCTAACCGGATCTACACCGTCACCATGGTGATCTGGATCAGCACCAGAAGATGTTTCATGATGGTTTAGATTGGACCCCTATAAAAACAAACAAACAAACCTTCGCGTTCTCTGAGTTCCAGATCTGCTTTATATTCCCGATATTCCGGGCTCCACAGAATTGACCACAAGGTGGCGACATTGTGTTATTTCTACATCCTTCAACATTCACGATCTTACAGAAGTTTGCCGGAAGTGACGTAAAGATGTCTACGCGAATGCGGAAGCTGTGACTTAGGCTGCTGCTTAAAGGCTTAGTTTTGTTTAGGTTTTCTTTTCCTTTTTGTTCCGGTCGGTGACTTTGGATTTATATTAATGGGGATCTTATAATGAAACTCCGGGTGCAGAATATCCGGTGAGCTCGAGCTTCCACAGCCGCGTCTTGACTTCCTTTCTTTCCGTAATGGGAAACATCTGTTAGCCGCTAATGCTAACGCTAACGCTAGCAAAACGACTAGTCTGAGTCAAAATGACTCACCTGAATATACAACGTCTACGTTTTACCTGGTGAAGACGCTAACTACTTACTAACTAGACTTTACAACAATATTTAACGTCGGTGTCTCGAAGGAAGCCGAGATAGTACATTTATCATTTCAAAACATTTGCAGCCATCAGGTATTTATTGATTAAGAACGATCAAAACAGCAGACAATTATTTTTGAACAAGCAACGAAGTAAAGGTGTGATTATAATCAATTCATGTTGGTTAATGAAAGAAATTATAATTTCAATAAAACACAGGAAGCGTCAGAAACGCGTCCGGTGGTCTGCACCACTTTAATTTCATTGATGCAAGGAGTTGACTTCCGTCCTGGACATATTTGGTCTTTTATTTTGAAGGAGTGATTCCAGAAGAGCACTGAAACCCGGGGAGTCTCCGGCCGCGATGCAACCGGATTCGAGTGAGCGAGGCGCTTGTGAAGGAATCGGTTTATCCCTAAATCTGCAACCGGAGCTTCTCGCCAGGACGCCGGTCCCCGGCGCCGCCGCCGCCGGCCCTCTGAAGGGTGAGGTGCGGATTCCAATGAGCGGCGGGGCCGGGGAGTCGAACGGAACCACATCATCCAGAAGATGCAGGGGCGGTTCCCACGGCCACTCGCATTCTCAGCCCCACGGACACGCCCGGCCGCCGCAGCCGGACCGTGACCCGCCCGACCCGGAGGCGGAGGCGGAGCCCGGCGCCTCCCTGTCCGAGCTGCGCTGCCTCTTCCGCTGGCTCCAGAAGAGCCTCCCGTTCCTCGTCGTGCTGAGCGCTAAACTCGTCAGCCAACACGCCCTCGGTGAGTACGAGGAAAACAAACCTCAGGATCGCCGCGGCGAATAAAAGGCGCGTCATTTTCCTCCCGGCTCTGCCCCTCCAGGCTTAGCCGTCGGCGTCGGGCTCGTCACGACGTTCCTATACGTGAATAAAAGCATCCAGACACAAGTTCTTCTGCAGGTCAGTCGACCAGGAAAACCACACGAGCTGATCCCGGGCGGCGGATTCCTAACGCTCGGCTGTGCCTCCCCAGGATCGGCGCTCCAAGCTGCGGTGTTTGTGGCTGCTGCTCTTCCTGACGGCGTCGGCGCTTCTGCTTTACTACACCTTCCTGGCTGAGAAACTCTACCTCTGGTGAGAACGCCGTCCCCACCTCCAACCCGGGCCGCCTGTAACGAACCTCAACGCGACGCTCCTTCCAGCCTCGTCTTCCTCGGTCCGACCATCGAGCCGCTGGGTTTCTGGGAGGTCCTGTGGGCCGTCGGCGTCACCAACTTCATGATAAAGTTCCTCTTCATGGGGGTTAAGTGCCTCGCCCTGCTGCCGCCGCCGGCCCTGGTGCCCTACCGAACGCAGGTGAGGCGGACTTCCTCTAGTCGTCGTTAAAATGAAAACCTGACGCCGCCGCGGTTCTGTCTTTAGATGCGGTGGCTGACGCTGACCGAGGAGCTGGGTCAGCTCCACCAGGCCGCGGCTCCGGTTTCCTCGTGGTTCCGCTACCTGGTCACCTACCAGGAGGCCGACGGCACCCCCGGACTCACGCTGGGGGTCCTGCTGGCTTTGCTCTACCTCATCCTGAAGGTGCGACTAATCAATCAGCCGATAGGAAAGCAGAAGTGAACGTTAACCTTTCCCCCGTTGTCCAGCTTCTGGGCTTTTACAGCCAGGGGGCGTCTTTCCTGAGAACCGTGAGGGTATCCCTGAAGGGCGAGGTCAGTCCTCCTTCCCCTTGAACGAGTTCAGCTCGTTCCCGGCGTCCTCTCAAGCGCTCTTCCTCCGCAGCACGCGGGCGCAGCAGCGACCAGGACGCAGTGCAGCGAGGCCGGAGACGTCTGTCCCATCTGCCAGGGGGAATACAGGAAGCCGCGGGCCCTGATCTGCCAGGTGAGAGCGGGCGATGGCGCCGCCGCCGCCGCATGGATCGGCCTCCCCAGGGGCAGGTACCGACGCCTTGTTGCCCTTCTACCCCGCAGCACATATTCTGCGACGAATGCATCGCGCTGTGGTTCAACCGGGAGAAGAGCTGCCCGCTCTGCCGCACCGCCATCACAGAGAAGGTCCACAAATGGAGGGACGGCGCCACGTCACCACACCTGCACATCTACTGACCGGGACGTTTCTGGGTGTGGCGTGAGAGTATTAGCTCGTATTTAATGATGTTTTTGTTTCCTTCCACGCCTCCGAACACCCAAATAAATAACGGACGCGCTAATCGATTAGCTGTGGACACACAACTCAGACGGGCTCATTTCAGCGTGCTTTTGTTTTGTTTCTTTTTGTGTCAGATTTATTTCAGTTTCCCCCCACGGGGCTACAAAGTGGAACTTTGACCGACTCTACTTGTAAATAATAACACGCGTTTAAAACGCATTTTAAATGAAGATTGTCCTCGGTTCGCCGCTGGAAGTCGACGGCGTGAACCCGTGTCCCGTTTCTACATCAAAAGAAGCAACTCGACCTCGAATGGGTTCAAACAATTAGCGGGCTGATTAGCAACAGTCAGCGCGGTTAGCCCGATGCTAACGGCAGACAGGAAGAGCGGCAGCTGATGTCCTGATTCCAGCTGCGTGAATATTTGATCCTTTCCACATGATAAATGAGAATAACCGACTTTAAGAATAACGTTTTATTTTTCTATGGGGGATGAGAATCGTTTCTTTTTCTATGAAACCAAAGACTGCAAAAAAGATATTTTATCAAAAGTAATCTCACTGTTTTTACCAACTGAAGTTCCGATCTGAATAAAGGTCTGTTTGAATGTGTCCGACTCGTTTTATGTGCTTCTTCGGATCAAGATGGGACGAAAATGTCCGACCAAAAAGTTCCATCGCTTTATTTTAACTTCATTATTTACGTGATACAGATAATGTGAGGAAAAAGCAACTTCAATAACGTTCATTCTTTCACGAAACACTCGTATTTCAGAAATGAACCCGAACCGAAGTAGCACCAGTCAAAGCTAAAAGTCATTTTCAGTTCTCACGACCCAAGAAACGACAGGAAGTAAACCTCGTGAATTAATCCCAGCTTTGTTCCAAGTAAAAAAATCAAAATAAAACCAGACCGTACGCCGCCAATGAAGGCACGGTGTCGGCAGGGAGGCAAACCGATCCAACGTTTGACGAGGAATAAATTACGCAAAGGCGAGGTCACCAAACAAATCGGCACACTTTAGTCGAACGCTAAATAATAAATACGTCGTTTGCATAGTATGGACAACGAGCGGAAACAATGGCACTTAAAAAAACTCGAACAAACTCACTGGTGTAAACGTCGGAGCGATTGATCTTCAGAAAGGAACCCCCCGGAATCGGCCGACCTCAAAGCGGAAGCGCCGACGTCGAGCCGACGTCGTCTCCGGTTTACCGAGGCCTCGTGGAAAAGCCAAGCGCGAAACGGCAGAAACGGCGATTCTGGTCGACTGGAGAGACGCTAGTGAAGCGTTCCGGGACACGTAAAGCCGAGTCGGCGTTTGGTATCGATTACCTCGAAGTGATGCTTTCAGCTGAAATCTCACTTCCACCTTTTATGGCTGCTTTTTTTTTTTCCTGGAAGTGAAGCTCCTCCTCCTGGCGGCGATGGCGAGGAGGCTCGCCGCAGGACACCACGCGATCGTCGTACGAAACGGCACGGAGGGCGCGCCCCTCGTTTGTGAGGTAACATTCTCCAGACTCGAGGATCGAAGAGCACCGGGAAACCGTTAACGGCAGTCGAGCACGCCGAAGCCGCGTCGGGCGACGCCCACGCGCTGATCATCGGTGTCAGGACGGCGAGGGGGGGGGGGGGGCCGGAAGCAGCCGCTGATCAGCGAGTCTTCATGGAGAAAGCGCAAAGAGGAGTCAAAGAGTCCGAGGGTCATAAGTTCAGCCGTAGATGCCGGGGCCGCTTGGCGTTCAGGGGGTGGGACTGCTTCCTGAAGGGCCCGGTACTGAACCCCGATGGGCGCCTGATGGGAAGCGGCGCCGACGCCTCGGAGGCGAAGCCGCCGCCCGTGTCCATCTGCTCCGCCGCCGCCGACACCTCCATGGGCTGATCCGCCGAGCCGCCGGGAGCCAACAGGGAGGGGCAGCCCGTCAGCGAGAGCCCCCGGGGCCAGCAGTCGATGCCGACGAACTTCACCGGACTGTGGGGGGGGGGGGGGGGACGTTCCGTTACTCGAGTGAATTTCACCCGACGACGAACGGATGCTGGGAAGTCTGGCACGTAACCGACGGTTACCTCACAGGCGTCCTCGGGCTTCCCGGGATCCTCCGCGGGGAGCGGACCTTCGACTCGGAGGGGAACTTCTCTTTGACGTTTTCAAGCACGGATGGGGCGACATACGTGAAACCCTGGGGGGGGGGGGGGACAGAACAGGATGCTTCGTTTACACGTTTGCTTACGCGCCCCGTCGGCGCCGGCAGGAAACCCACCAGGAACACCTGATTGGCGCTCTCGCTGAGCGCCGAGTCGTCGGGACTGTCCACCGGCGGCTGGCTGGTGAACTTGGAGTCGAACTGGCTGGCGTCGTCGGCCGATCGCTGCCGAGACAAGACGGACTCAGTTCAGCGCCTAGCAACGGGTTCTGGGCGACGCCCCGTCGCGCGAGAAAAGGCTCGACTCACCAGGAAAGGCTTGAACGGAGGCTCGACCTTGCGAGCGAGGAGGTCGTCCCAGTTCGTGTGCCGGAAGAACGGATGGGCCTCGGAGAAGCACAGCGGCAGGACGTTTAGACTTTCCTCGGATGAAGACCCGCACCTGAAACCCGATGCCGCTTGGAGCTCCCTTACCTGGACCTCGGCGGCATCTCCCGGGCCGGCTCCGATCCGCAGGGAGGCGTTCCGTTTCAGCAGCTGGGAGAATTCAGGGATGCTTCAGACGTTTCAACACGGAAGGCGCCGATCGGGAGGCGTGTCCTTTCCCCGCTCACCTTTTTCAGGAGGTCCCGGGCTTCCTGCGTGAGGTACGGCGGGAGGCTCAGCTTGCATTTCAGGATTTTGTCGATGGTCTTCTTCCGGTTTTCGCCGGTGAACGGAGGCTGTGGGAAAAAATAAAAAAGACGTGACGGCCGTCGGCGAGGCGGGGCGAACGAAATGCTTCCGCCCTCGTGCTAAACGGCGCCGCCACTCACCGCTCCCGTTAGCATGTCGTACATTAGCGCTCCCAGACTCCACCAGTCCACCCCTCGGTTGTGTCCGCTCCTCATCAGGATCTCTGGAGCCCTGAGGAAGACCGAGACGACGCGACGGGTGCGCTGAAGTCGGGCTGAGGGGGCGGTAGAACCTAAAGGGCGCGGCCGGCGTGGCCTACATGTACTCGATGGTGCCGCAGAAGGTGTGGGTGACCGTCCCGTCATGGATGGACTCTTTGCACAGCCCGAAGTCCGTCAACTTGACGTGTCCTGGAAACACAAGAAAGAAACTACATTCATTCTCCGTGCTCCAGAAAGGCGCCGGATCCATAGGCGCCTTTCCGTAGGCGCCTTTCCGTAGGCGCCTTTCCGTAGGCGCCTTTCCGTAGGCGCCTTTCCGTAGGCGCCTTTCCACAGGCGCCTTTCCGTAGGCGCCTTTCCGTAGGCGCCTTTCCGTAGGCGCTTTTCCGCAGGCGCCTTTCCGCAGGCGCCTTTCCGCAGGCGCCTTTCCGTAGGCGCTTTTCCGCAGGCGCCTTTCCGCAGGCGCCTTTCCGCAGGCGCCTTTCCGTACCGTTGTCGTTGAGCATGATGTTCTCGGGCTTCAGGTCTCGGTAGATGATGCCTTTCTGGTGCAGGTGACCCAACGCCATGGAGATCTCAGCCAGGTAGAAGCTGCCAGCGTGAAAATAAAAAAACGTTTGTTCGGCTTGCGGACCTTTCCCGGAGGGAAGGCCGGTCGGATCGGACTCACCACGCCGTGTCCTCCATGAAGATGCCCTCCCTCTCCAGCTGCATGAACAGCTCGCCACCTGGGTCGACACAAACGAGCGCGTCACATGAGACGGCGGCTCCGGCCGCCGGGACGCGCGTCTCTCCTCACCGCTCAGGTACTCCAGGATCAGGTACAGCTTCCCCCCCGTCTGGAAGGCGTAGATGAGATCCACGATGAAAGGGTGCTTCACCTCCTCCAGGATGTTCCTCTCCGCCTTGGTGTGCGCCGTGTCCTTCGCGTTGCGTACGATCATAGCCTTCAGCAGGGGGGGGGGGGGGGGGACAGAAGAGCACGGCGGTCCCAGGTGTGAAACCGTTGGCGTGGTAACCTTAAAGCGTGCATGGTGGCGCTCACAAAGCCAATAAACACAGTCATTAGCCGTAACCTCGCGCTCAGGGGGACACGAGGCACCGGGGGGGGCCGCCGCCGGCTGCAGACGGAAGGTTTCAGGTTTCATGGGAAACGACCCCCCCGGCTGCCATCATTCTGGGCGGTCCGCTCGGAGCGTCTGGACCCATGGCTGAATGTAGCAGCGCAAACGAAGCTCCGCCTCCAGGTAGACTCAGGTCGGATCAAATAAAGGCCTTCTAGGCTGCGCTTCTCTGAGCGACCACCGAGGGGCAGCGCAACAGACAAACCGACCATGAAAGCGCCTCGCCAGATTCTTTCAACTACAAAAGGTTTCACTCACCTTCTTCAAAACTTTCATAGCAAATATCTTCCCAGAGGTGGCGCCGGACACCTTCCGGACTTGGAACACCTGCAGAAACGTGCGTCTCATGAAGTTACATAAGTGTTTTGAACAAGCTGCATTTTTTGGCTGTTTAAATAGTGACTCGGAGCGAGCGTGTCGTCAGCCCGAGGCAGCCCGAGGCAGCCGTGACGCCTTGTCCCGCCCCCGGGTACGCATCGCCGTGACGTTAGCAAGCAGCCGAAATGAATGGATGTGCCAGTTTGACAGGGCCGACTGCGCCGAGAGGAAAATAAAATAAATAAAATCTGAAATCTGACTTTATTTCGTTTTAATTGATCAAAGGCATGAACGCAGGAAACGGAATGCCAGAAACGTTCCGGTCCCCCGACATTTTACCAAAACAAGAATGAGCACAAAATGAAATATTTAGAATTGGACACTGATGATTCTGGGATGGCAGGCCTTCTGGTGCGTTACATTCACAACAAACATTTAGAAACGGATTGAAAAAAAGCTGCCGACTATCAGCAATGAAAATGTTTAATTTCCAACAAATCTCAATTTCCATCTGCTGGAATCCCAAGATAAAAACAACAAATGACAAAGCGGTAATTCAACCGCTTAAAAACAACATTTTCAGGACATTTCAATACCGAGGAATAATATTTTTGAATTAACGGCTCATCAAATATCCGTAACAGGAGACGGTGGCCGAGACACCCAACGCCGCGGCTTCGCTCCTGTCGTTAACTCATCGTTTAAGTTTCCACCCTGAACTAATCCCAAACGTCAGTCTGCATCTTACAAAAAGCGATAAAGAGGCGAGCGTAATTCAAGAGCGCGCGGTAAACGGCTGAATCTCACCTTTCCGTACCCGCCTTTCCCCAAAACCTTCAGCAGCTCGAAGCATTCCGGTCTGATCTGCTCCGTTCCCTTGTTCACGCTGTTCTCAGAGATCTCAAATTTCTCACAGCCGTCCAAGTTACTAGGAAAATGACCAATTACATCCTCACAATATTGCGTCTACAAATTCCAAACCGCACAACATTTATTGCTGAAAGTTACAGGTGTTTGGGTCTAAACGCAGACGAGGCCAAATGCATTTAGATCCGGCAATACCGAATTCCATGTTTCTGCCCAGATGCACATTTTCTAGGATCGTATGAATTATAACTGGATGCATTCGGATAAACAAAGAAACATGCAAAGACACTGACGCACAAACCCCTAAAACTACAATTAAACATTGATTTACAAAAAATCTCTCAAAAATGTCTTTGTCTTCAGCTGGTAAAAAATAATCTGAGTTTTACTTGAACTTACAATTCAAAGCCGCTGCACTGGTCCATGTATTCACCGAGCTGAGACTGCAGAAAGAGCATCATTAGCGCAGCTCATTTACACGTAAACAGACCTTATTCACGATATTAAAGCCGTTTAACATGTTATATTCGTTTTAAATTGTATTCCCCAGTAGTGACGGATTATTTACCCCGACGGTCCATTTCGCTACGAGTTAAAAAGGTTCGGTTAAAGGATAATTACACCGGTTTGAAACTAATCGCTAACAACCAACCAATAGCCAACTCGGCTAACTCGCTAACGTTGAGCGAGCGCGGGGAAGCTAACAAGCGCCGTAGTCCTTCTGGCGTCGGTTCCGTTAGCATTGTTAGCATTGTTAGCATTTCCCTCGTCGGCCGGTCTACTCTGGGTTTCTTCACATCCCGTGAAATAATATCCCTGAATTCGTTATCAGACAATAATGTATGCGACATTTATGTGACTTAAATACTCGCTCTGTTGCGCGTACCCGTTTGTGAGGCGAATGCCGACGCAGAGGTCCAAATCGCTTAAAACTCCGAATCCATTATCGGACACGAAGCTCACGCTACGCCACTTTTTCTTTTTTTCTTTTTAAGGCGGCGGAAACGCTAACCGGTCCGCCATCAATGCCGATTCTACGTGCAGTACATGCTAGCTAGCACAACAACAATGTAGTATAAACATAGCTTTGTAACTAGTTTAAACGCACAAAATAAAACAGGAATGCATTTTAACGTGATTAACGACTGTTTATAGAATACGCGGGAAAGGGGCAACCAACCAATGTCCGATAACGGGTGTCGAAACACAGACGCGACGCTAGCAACACGGGCCTCGAGACATGATGCTAACTGCTAAGCAGCCGGCTAGCTCGTATCAGCGGGAACGTAAACTCACCCCATCCTCGAGCTCGTCGTCGGATACGTTCTCATCCGGTTGATCCAAATCAATGTCGAAAACTCCCGCCATGGCCACGGCTCTTCGCGCAGTGTCTGGTCAGAGAACGCAGCTCCGCTCCCCGGCTTTATGGGAGCGCCATCTCCGTTACAGCCGGCGAGAGCAGAACGCATGTGCTAACGTGCTAACCAAAACAACGCACGGACCGGGCGGCAGACCGCCTCTAGCGGCGGACACCAGAACTGAACATGCCGACATGCTAACGTAAACATTCTGAAAATGGCTAAAATCTTGCCGACTAATTTTATATAAATCCAGATGAGCTCTATGTTGTTTGAAATCTGGTGTTTTATAAAATTTAGCCAGTTTAATGTCCCAAATTGAAATTGATATGGGTTAAAAGATTTCCTGAAAAATAAAAGAGTCCAAATGTCCAAATTATTGTTAAAAAGTTTGACGTCCTGTGGTTTTGTCTGACATCTGGTTAGACTTTTGAACACAACAGAATTTTATTACGTCCATATAATTCGCTCCAGCGTCCTCCTCAAATTCCCGTTTTTCACCAGCAGATGGCAGCAAGAAAAAAGGAATCATTTTCCATGTCTGAGATGCCTTCATCCATCCTGACATCGGCCTCAGGATCCTCATCAAAAGTCATGTCAATAAATTTGAATGCATTTTACAGTAGAAAGCAGAAACGCAATGCTTTCCGACGCCAGCTAGATTTATTATGATCATAAATAGGACATTACTTGTCTCCACACTTGGTTCCTGTGGTACCATGAAGGTTGAGCGCTCATCAAATTTCCATGCTCCCACATCAGATCCTCGTTGTGATGTTTGTTCCTCCGTGAAAACTGCTAAACCACATCGAACACAACGGCCAAAGGGTTTTCAGATCATGTTTTTCGGCTGAGGATTACAGAGATAGCGAAGAATGAACTATTTATCGTGTTAGTCACACACAGATGTCTCGCTGCATGGTCGGTGGCTGAACTCTTCATCCAGTCATTTTAAACATTTTAAACAACGGTTAATCTTTCTCTCTGTGTCGTGAGCTTACATTACATTTGTTTTTTGTTTTTTTTCAGAAAGCGGTAAGAAGAAAACAAAGCAGTTATTATTAAATGATCGTTTCTTAACAAAACGCAATGTTGTCCAAATGTATTGATTCAATAGAAAAGAACATTGAATGGAACATTGTCGGGGTTTCAGCTGGTTTAGTTTTAGTCCTGGCTAAAATATCTGGAGAAATGTTTTTTGTTTTTTAGAGGAAGAAACAGGAATTTACAAACCTGGTAAAAGCAGCCGATTCTGTTCAGGCTTTGAGCGGCAAAAACGATCAACAGAGTGGCAATAATTTCCCCTTTTTACATTACAGATGTTAATTCTTTCCTGCTCTGATGTCACTTCCTAATTTGATAGAAGTGTTTCGGTCTCACAGCCGTCAAGGAAAAGCCAGATCAGATTATTTGCTCGTGTTTCACCCGTAAGAGACTCAAATAATCAATTGTTGATTATCAGTACCAATCTATTATTTTTATTTTTATTATAACGCAGTTATACCTGAAAGTTCGGTGTGAATCATTTAAATCCTCATATTGGAAACATCTTGAGCCCTTTGCGTCTTAAAGAGAAGATGCTTTAATAACATAATAAAAGACACCCTCCAGACAGTTTTAGAACAAAAAAATATTGCGTGCATGAATGATTTATGGCTGATGCGGTTCGTCTTCAAGGAGTTCAATTAGTGCTTTGATTACGGTAGTGATGCCGCAAACAGGAAAGCCTGTAGGAAGTCAATAAATGTGAAGTTTAACGGCCTCTTCCCGCTGCTATCTTTGGTGCCGCCGAGGGGAGACCGGTCGGCAGCGTGCCCCGACAGCAGCAAGCAGTTTCCCTCAAAGGTAGGAAGTTTCCACCATCGTTAAGTCAAATTGATTACAGATTCAATTCTCCTAAAGGTTCCCAGTCTCTGAACTCGGACGTCAAGCTTTAATATAACTTTCTTTAATGTGTTGGCGTGCGTGGGGTCAGGCTGGTCGGCTTCCATCAGACTATAAGTGGGCTTGTGACGGACCCCTGCGGACCACCCTCTGTTGGGGCCTCACCTCCATCTGATAGAACGCTTTTCTGTGATTGCCCATTGATCACATCCAGCTGCATCGGGAAAAACAAAATCTCTCTTCTGTGCGTGTTCTCTCTGTTGTGTGTGTTTGTGTGTGTTGACACAAAAACAGACTCGACGCTGCCAGGAAGATGCAGGTCTCTGTTGTGGGTCTGCGTAATGGCGCTGTGTGCGTCTCCTTATGTTTCTACCGAGGGCAAAAGCTGTCAGCGTCTCGCTCTGGTTTGTGGTCGGTCGTCAACACAAGGTGTTTACAGCGGGACGGGGGCCGGTGGGCCGGGGGGCCGTTACGCCACAGTCTGAATCAGGAGCGTATCCACCTTTATGATGATTAAATAAAGCTTGTTTTCCCTTCAACCTCTAAATTGAAGCACAGCTTATCCTACAAAACGTGAAATCATAATTTATCTCATCGGTCCTGATCATAAGAAGAAGCCGCAAGCAGGTTGGATCAGGAAATGAACCGGTGAACCCCGCCTGAAACAAACAAACAAAAACTACATGGCCTGAAGTCTGGGATCGAAAAGAGCAAGAGATTTAGAACAGGGGGGGGGGGGGGGTAATAGATTTTGATAGAAAAAATAATTAATTATATTAAACTAACATCTTAAATATTTAAACTGATACATTGCTAGTGAATAAATGTTAAATAAAATAGGAAGACATCTGACATGAATTTGCCAAGCCGCGTGCTTCTTTGTGTAATAATGAGAAATGATAATTAGACATTAAATATATATTAATTATATCATTTATCTCATTCTTTCTGGATTTTGTTGAAAATGAGATCCACATTTTTAATCTTAAAAAAGCAGCAAGTCTTGTAATTTGGTGATTTTCCTCATCAAAAGCATTTTTCTTTCTGGCAACATTTAATATGTGAAGCTAAAGGCTAACTTTGCGTGTAAACGCAGCTAAACCAGTGAAGGTCCGTAAATGCTGGTAAAGGGCTTAAAGGTGTGCATCCCATAATTGGTGTCTTTAGTAGCCACGCCCTCAGAGACAGATTTAAACTGTTCAATGGGAATGGGAGCCTGCATGCTACATGCTACATGCTACATGACCGGAATGCTTGGAAGGCCACTGACATTCCCGTGGGCCGTTTCCGTGACTGAAACCCTTTACTTGCGTGTATAAGACGCGCAGGAGCTGCGTTCAAAGCCCGCGGACAAAATCAGACGTCAGGGCATTCCAGAGGCCGACTCTGTGACGTCATCGCGTCTCAAAGGGACGCGTTGTTCGGGATGAAGCTCCGCGTCACGCTGCTTTCTTCCTTTCGTCACAGCGCCGTCCTTTGTGCTCGTGCGTGACACACCTGCGTGACGCACGCGCCGAGGCCAAACTCCGAAACACGCAGGTGGGAGAGGTGAAGACGCGCGATGAGCCACGAGGCAGGAAGTCACGGGGAGGCGTGACTTCCTGCCGTGTTGGCGCGACGTGGGCAGGAGAAGCGGACGCGTCTGCCCCCCCCTACAATAAAGGAAACAAAGGCTTCTGGAGCCGCAGCGTGCGTGTGCGTGCGCGTGAGAAAGATCTACACAAAAGCGTAAAATGATTTCACACATTCTAATCTACAATCTCAGAATCAGTTTATTTCCGCCGATTCGGACCTTTGATGTTTAAACTGGTCTCTGTGTGAAAAGTTCTGTTTAAATAAAGTTATTTGATTTAAAAAAAATATCTGGTTTCTTGCCTTAAATTAAATAAGACTTTCCAACATGTTGGAAATCTAAAATATCCAGACGACTATTTGAGATAATTTTTCCTCACTTCAACAGGTGAATAAATGAATCTGACCCCCCCCCCCCCCCCCCCCCCAACACTACGACACTAAAACCCACAGCATCTAATTTTATTTAGAACATTCAACACGTGATTGAATGAGACGAGTGAAGTGGAGAAACGACTCCAACTAAAGACGACGTCAGCTCGGAGAGAGCCAATCAGTGGCAGGGGAAACGTTAGCCGGGTGGTGATGGACCCGGTGTCCTCCTCACCCCCCTTTGGGGGGGGGGGGGCGTCACGCAATGAAGACGAATCACACAAATGAAAGGAACACAAATCGTCTCTTCTTTTCATTCCAGACTTTATTTATAGCAAAAGCAGAAAACAAACAAACGGTGCACGAAAGGTGTAAGACACAAACGCAGGCATGCCGGGGGGGGTAGGAGAGGGGGGGGGGGGGGCAGGACATCCTGAAACCGCAGCCTCCGAGCCAGAGACCCGGTCCGCTCCGATCCAATAAAGAGTGCGTGTGAAGAACAAGAAGGAAGTAAAAGAGGGAAGTAAAAGAAGGAAGGGAAAGCACGGCACGTACCGCACCGACACACGCACACACACACACACACACGCACACACACACACACACACACGACACGGGATGCCGGTCGGATGAAAGAGCCCCGACTGTCAGACAGCCTACAGACCGTTGTCGCCTCACAGTGGTAACAGCCAACACCAGTCTGATAAGCTAGCCGGCAGGCCGAGAGAGGGAGGACACACGCACACGCACACGCACACGCACGCACACACACACACACACCACACCACCACACACGCACACACACACGCACACACGCACACGCACACGCACACGCACGCAGGATCCGACTCACCGTGAAGGGGAATAAGACGCGCA